>NW_022436966.1:4955228-4964982 GCF_009761245.1 Sapajus apella
CTCTCCAGCTCGAGTCTCACCTCGTTCCAAAAACCTCCCCGCCGCTCTTGTCCTCACCAGCAGAGGCAGGAGGTGGCCCTTGATGTGACTAAACTCTGAGCACAGAGGGTCTGCCCACCCATCTGGACATTCAGCCAAGTATGGCTTCTTTATTTCTCTCCTCTGCTTTCCTGGGGAGGTCAGCTGTTCTCATGAACAGGGGCCTAGTGTTTTTCCTTTTAGATTCCTAGGGATGCCCAATTAGGCAAGGTAAAGAAAGAGCATCTTTAAACGTTTTTTAGCAGTTCTTCCTTAAATTCTCCTGGCCTCCATGCCTGTGCTGTGAGTTCCCAGGGGTAGAATGAGCTAAACTTGGCATGCAAAAAGAACCAGGAATGTCTCTGCTAAACTTCTTAAGTAAGGAGTCTCTAGAGAAGGCCAGACAGGGGTTGAACAGTCACCTCAAGGACTCAAGGATCCTGCCCTTTCTAAGACTCTGATGTTCCCTGCATCCAGGAATGCTGTGGTAGAAAAGCCCTGGAGTTTAGGAGTCTTGGCGTCTGACGCTGGCTCTCAAAGTGACCAGATGTGTGACCGTTAACAAATATATTCCCCATTCTGGACTTCAGTTTCATCAGCTGTGAAATGAATGGTTTGAATTTGATATTCTCACTTCGACCCTAGGAAGGAGAATTGGACTCATTGTTTGTGGATATATTCCAAAATATATCATATTTTTCAAGAATAGAACTCATTTATAATTTTCTGGTCATCTCACAAATTCTTTGGCATTCTTTTTCATAAGAAGCATGGAACTTCTTTCACGCTTCGGGAATTGCTGGAGTGATCACTACACTGCCTTGTTTAGTGTCATTCCAATTATTTCAAAAATTGTAGTCAGTAGGCACAATCTCCAAAAGCTTTACTGTAAATCTGCCCTTATACTTTAGTTATGGAAACAGTCTGATTTTACAAAATCACATCTTTATCCTTCTGTAAAAGACAATGTGTGTATCTGTTTGCATACTGAAAGTATTTAGAGAACAGAATATATACACATGGGCACAAGTGCCATTTTCTGGGGCTTACCACCAGTTTTTGGAGAAGCCACCAAGTGGGCAGCCAGTTGGATGAATCTGAGCATGGCATGGTATTTGTCTCTTACTCACTTTGCAAATGTGGATATTAAGCCTGTTCAGGTTTAGCCTTAGCTTATGCAATAGACATAAACAGGTCCTCAGATTTCAAGTCTTGGCGCTCAGATGCTAAAACGTATTAATGGTTTTACCAGAGCAGACTTCTAGGAAGAGGATCTATAAATCAGTTAAATCTCTTTGGATGGAGAGGGGAAGTCTGCAGGCAGCAGCAGCATGAGTTAGCACTGATCTCACAGATCACATGATCATGGAAACTACTTAGTGTTCACTCAAAGAACCGTCTCACTACAACTAGGAAAAAAAACCAGGAGAGGTGGAATTCACAGGACATGGCACTCCATGATTTTCTACATATACAGGTATTTTCATTTCACTTGGTAACAACACAACAGTCTCATTCACTATAAAATTACAAGCAGACACTAATATCGGGAAGTATTACAGATAGTTGAGTGAAAAACTGATACACTTTAGGCTGAAAAGCAGAGGGGGGTTGGTTGTCGAATATAAAGAGCTCCTATTTAATACAATCAACTCGTTTTGCATTTTTAATGAAAGGGGTGAACATAATGACAATAAATTATATCATTGTTAACTTTTTAATCCAAATGCTAACCTTCCAGATTTAAGAACGTAATATATGATTTTACATAAAAAAAATTTAAATGGCCTTCCAATGCCTGTTTGGTTTAGGCTAATATTTTAATTAATTTTATTCTCCAAGAGCATTCTGAGTAAATTGTAGGGTAAGTCTGTTGGGTGATAAATGGGAAGAAATAAGTAGGTTTTTGAAATGCCTCTTTCAGGGAAACAAAGTTACTATACAAAGTAAATTTTGCTGCCAAAAATAAGGCATTGACTATATTTGGAGGGGAACAGGCCACACAGGGGCTACTTAAATAACCTTGTAAGTGTGCTGCTCTCAAATTAAATAAGAAAAAGACAAGTCCACACTATAGCTTTGCACATTCGTGAGAAAAAAAAACAGATTGAGAAACAACTATCCCGTTGCCCAGATTCATGCTGGCTGGGAACAGGCATGGGAAAATGATCAGTACTTCCAGTATCACAAAGATGCTCCAATTCTGGAGTTTCCAAAACCCTAAACTCATCTTCTGACCGAAGACTCAGCCACCCTTCCCTTCATGCATCTACCAACAAATCTCATGGCCTTGTTTGAACAACCATGTTATTAGGCACATAATGCATACTGCGCTGTAAGAAGTACCAAGGAATAATTCACACAAAGGAAAATGAAAGTGGAGACAGCCAGGTTTCTGGATACACAAGTCAAAGAAAGAGGTTTTTCTTGTCCAGGCACACTACGCACAGTTCCTAGTCCATCCTTTTGGCAACTTGTGTGGTTGAAAGCATCTTCCGGGAATCGTCTCATTGGCTTCTCACAGCCACTCTGTCGGAAGGAATCACAGGTGTTACTTTTGTCCCCTCAGAGAGGCTTTGCCCAGGGCTACACAGGTGACAGAGTCAAGGCTGGCTCTCAGATCTTCCAATTCCAAAATACCAAACTCCAAAACTCAAAACATCAAACAAGGGAGGCAGCTTAGAAAGTGGGATGAGCCTTCAATAAGCCTGTAGGGTCGCTGAAGCTCACTGCTTGGTCTGACACTATTCATCTGTATGTCCCCTTCCTTCTTGGGTGCCCAGGTTTCCACAGTCTTCTGGAAGATACATCTGACCTGCGTCCCCTGCCACATGACTTCATTCACACTGAGGACTAGAAATGTGTGGCTTATGCCTCCCAAGAGGAACCCTGTTTTAGAAGCAAAGCAATTCTTAATCCAAAGGAACAATGACTAGGATGGGGTTCAGGCACCAGTAACAAGGATATCTTGCCCTCGAATCACATCGATGAGGATTCCTTACCACACTCTCTGGTTAGGAGGGAACTCTTCATCACTTACATTTGAGGGCTGGTGAAAATGGAAAAATGAATGAAGGCCACATCCAGGAGGTATTGTGACCAATTTCAAAGATGCTATGCTTCACAAACATGGAGGCATGAGAGGGAAGGGAAGGACTTAGGGGAACCTAATTGTTCCAAACTGAAATAACAGGTGGGAACAGTGTCATCCGTATACCTGGAGAGCCTGACCCCTGCCCTGAGCTGCGTTGAGCCCCACATGCTTCCAGTTTTGTCTTCCTGTTTTGACTCTCCCCCAACTGCACCTCCCTCCCCACCAAAAGCAAAAGGTCCATGGAGCCAGGGGACATGACTACCCTGAATCCAGGCTAACCCCTCTGGACTTAGTACAGGTACCCAGAACCCCATAATTCTCTGTCCAAACGGCATCCACGGTCTATGTGTCTTCTTCCCCAAGCCAGTCCTTCTGATGCAGAGCCTTACCACCTATGTGCAGAGCTCTGGGCCTGAGGGTGGCCATAGAGCAGGGTGGGAGGAAGCGTTTGCACAGAACTTGGCCATGAATACTGTGATGTCGATGCATATGCATGCAAGGCTCCTTGCCATGAGAGATAAGAGGAGAAGGTCTTCAGGAGCCTCGTGTCTGTTCTGTATTCTTGCTCCAGCCTTGCAAATGTTAGGCATGAACACTAGCTGAAGAGTATTCCCAGAGGTGAGCTAGATCTGTGTCTGATCAGTAGCGGGAGGGCCCAGAGACACCCTCACACTACAAAGACACGTACTGCAATCCTAGATACCTACTCCAGTTCTTTTGTGGAAACTCCCTTATTTCTATCTACACCACACATTTTCCTTGGTTTAATTTAAATTTCATTTTGCCAACTAAATGTCATCAACATACATAGGTTTTACCAGTACCTACTGGTGTATAAATCAGACATTCAACAAATGCCTCTGGCGATAGTGTCTGGTCACATGCATTTTAGAAATTCTGAGCTCCTTGAACAGTGTTCACAGAGTGGTCCATTTACTCTGCCCTCTGCAGCAAACAAAAAGTTCCAGGTTGATGTGCATCCGAGCACACCGGTCAGTGTCCCCAGGGCCCGGCCTTGTGTTTAAACTTTGCCAAGTCCAGGGGGTTATTTCAGTCTGATGCAGTCCACCTCTTCGGTGGCAGGCATCCCAATTGTCTTGAGGTCCAGGTCTGCGCTGGACTTACCGTTGTGAGAAGCCTTCCAGTGGAGCCGCAGGATCTTTTTGAAGTACTTGACTGTGTTGTTCTTGACGGTCACGAAGCACAGGGTGTTGATCATGCTGTTGCTCATGGCGATGCACTCGACGATGTAGAAGGCGGTGAGGTAGTGCTTCTCCTTCACGAACACGGTGGGGAAGAAGTCGCGCACGATGGTGAAGCCGTAGAAGGGTGCCCAGCACAGCACGTAGGCGGTGAGGATGCACATGAGCACCAGGACCGTCTTCCTGCGGCAGCGTAGCCGCTTGCGGATCTGCTCGGTCTGGAACCCAGGGACCGCCTTGAACCAGAGCTCCCGGGAGATCCTGGCATAGCACAGGGTCATGGTGACCACGGGGCCCACGAACTCCACGCCGAAGATAAACAGGAAGTAGGACTTGTAGTAGAGCTGCTGGTCCACAGGCCAGATCTGGCCGCAGAAGATCTTTTCCTGGCTCTTGACAATGACGAGGACCGTCTCGGTGGTGAAGTAGGCGGAAGGAATGGCGATCAGGATGGACACCGTCCACACCAAGGCAATCAGGCCAGTGGCTGTCTGGCATTTCATCCGTGGTCTCAGCGGGTGGACAATAGCCAGATACCTAGGGCAAGAACACACGTGGAGGCAGCCACTGTGAGGAAGAAGCGCTGGATGATTTTTATTTTTATTTTTTGAAACAGGGTTTTGCTTTGTCCCCCAGGCTGGGGTGCAGTGAGTGCAGTGGCATGATCATAGTTCACTGCAGCCTCAAACTCCTAGGCCAGAGCAATCCTTCCACCTCAGCCTCCAAGTAACTGGGACTAGAGATACAATGCACCACACGTGCTAATTTTTTTTTTTTTTTAATTTTTTGTAGAGACAGAGTCTCTGTATGCTGCCCAGCTTAGTCTCAAATTCCTGGCTCAAGCAAATCTCCTGCCATTTCATTTTGCAACATTCTAAGGAGCAACCAAATGGTATGCATGGAGAAAATTCCCAATGGTATGTGGGCTTCTGCAAAAGACCGACTTGAAGCAAACCCCAGTCTCTTCTCTAACTAGCTGTGCAACCTCAGGCAAGTTTGGAAACTGACCCTTAGTTTCCTTATCTGCAAAAGTTTTGTTGGCTGTTAAGTGTGATAATGTATGCACTATGCCTGGCACAGTTTTAAACCTAATATGTACTCAAAAATGATAACAATTATTATTAAATGTAATAATTCCTCCCGTTGGTTTCCAGCCTGGCACTGTTCCCAGCTGCTTCCTGTTCTTGGGCTTTTTATTCTAATTACCTGGCAGTTTAAAGCTAAAAGGGCAGGATAATTCAAAGAGCTGGGAGAATCTGCCCTTTACAATGGAAACAGTGGGCAAAGGTTTTTCTTAATTCCACATTCTAAAAATTGTTGCTTTGCATGCAAAGGAGGAGGAAAAGCATGTGGCCAAATACCTCATTTTCCAGGTGGAAAAATGGAAGGCAGTGAGAGATGAGTGACTTTCTCAAGGTCACAGACCACAGGACCCTTCCTTGATAGAAAACATTTAACCCTACCTCACAGGATTGATGTGAAAATCAATTGAGAATATACATGAATGTATTTTTTTTAACCGCAAAGCAGAAGAATGTAAAAGATACTGCTTTTGTTCTTTTAAAAAAAGGTCAAAACCTATATTGCTGTTACCACAGTGGTACAGGAACACAAAGAGAGAGCACTTTCTGGGGGGATGTGAGTCATTGTGCGGCATAATAGCTGATAGCCTCCTTCCCAGAGAGAATGCACACAACTTATGCAGAGAGCTCCGGTTTCCTGGAAGACATCCTGTGGCTGGCAGCGGGTGGAAGTTGGAGAAGGAGAGAGATGGGGAGTGAAGTGGGAGGGGACTGACTGGCCAACATTGGAAACAAACACGGTCTCACGTGTCCAGAGCTTATCCCAGGTAGAGCCCAGAGCAAGTGTGACAGGGGCCTGAAGGAAAGCCAAACCAAACCAGCTCTGTTTCCTTTGAAACAAATCCCTATGAAGTCATCCTTTGTGGAATTCTGATTTGAAGAGAGGTTCATTCTTTTTTTTTTTTTTTTTTTTCCTGATTGTATTTCTGCTCTTTCTGTTCCTCCCTAACAGCCTGGGCAGTTAAACCCTTTAGAGAGTTCACAGGAGTGAGCCTCCAGCTCTCTTCTAGGCCCCAGATGTTAAATGAAGTAGGGGCTGGGCACGGTGGCTCATGCCTGTAATCCCAGCATGTTGGGAGGCCGAGGCAGGTGGATCACCTGAGGTCAGGAGTTCGAGACCAGCCTGGCCAACATGGTGAAACACTGTCTCTACTAAAAATGCAAAAATTAGCTGGGTGTGGTGGCCGGTGCCTATAATCCCAGCTACTTGGGAGGCTAATGTAGGAGAATTGCTTAAACCAAGGAGATGGAGGTTGCAGTGAGCCGAGAATATGCCACTGCACTCCAGCCTGTGCGACAGAGCAAGACTCCATCTTAAAAATTAAAAAATGAAGTAGGCTGGGCTGCGCCCACTCTGGACACGTGGCCGACTGCCATCCCTGGCACTCTAGCCAATCTCTCCAATGCCAGAGGATAAAAAGGGAAATGTCTGTGAGGTGTTGGCAATGCCATTGTCAACGCAGGAGTGTGGACCCTTCATAAAGATCACGGTGCTCCTGATGCAACCAGAGCCCCCAACTCCCCCTGACTCACAATGAAAACTGAGAGTTTAGACCTTCTGCTCTCATTGGCACCACTGCTCCCTGTCCACCCCACTACGTTCTGCTGGTTACTCTGACAAAGAAATTTCCTATATTCATAGTTATTCACTATAAGAATTTTCATCACATAATTCTTTTTCCTGATAGTAGCTACCTAAGCCTTATGATGTTTCAAACTCAGAGCGTGTTTTCAATAAACATATGGGAAAGAACACCGACGTAGGACTCAGAAGACCACAAATCAAATCCCAGCTTTGCCAGAAAGTTGCTCTATGAATCTCAGTCATTTTTCTTATCCCTGTAGGTTCGTTTCCCTCATCTGTAAAATGGGAATATCACCTAGATACTATGAGGCTCCAATGAGACACTGCACATAAGAAACAGTAAACTATTAATATACAAAGAACTGTTAGCATCTTAAAACGTATTTTTTCCCAGAGCTATCCTGTATACACAGATATTTTTCTTTACCTGTTATTGGCAAATACTTGATTTGCAAGTCTTCTCCTACTTTCTGTTTTATAGGATAAACTCTATATGTCAAATCTAATCTTCAGAGTAATCTGTAACTACCTGTCAAATAGTTATTTCATTCCGACATCACCCCAACTCCATTCCCAGAATTAGTGCTGTGCGCTATGTAAGAGGTCTTCCTGATACATTTACCAATAGGCAAATTGCAGAAAACTATTTCAAGGACTTCTGTCAACTTTGTGAATGCTAGGACCAGAACTTCAGAACTCTAGCATTCGTAATGTTTGCTTAATGTTTGTAAAGAAGTTTGCAATTTACAGAGCACTTTCAAATCCACTTTTTCACTAGGTAATTCCAACCCTATTAAATAGGTAAGACAGTGATGATGTCCACTTTACAGATGAGAAAACTGAGGCTTGAAGAAGTTAAATAACCTGCCAAAAAGCCACACAGCTAGATATCAACAGAGTGATGACTTGCTGCAAATCCAGTGGCATCTCTGAATGCCATTTACCCCCTCTTTTTTTAGCCAAGAGCAGATGATGCCCCTTCCTCTTGCCTTCCTTGCATCCCAGCAGCCCTTCTCCTCTTCCTCTCCGTCACAATTGGCTTCTATCTATTGGTGTTCCAAGAAGGGGTATAACATCTGGCAGCTGCTTTTCTCGGCTTATGAGTATGCCCTTGGCTTGCCCTGTGTGTCTGCCACTACAGTGGCTTAGGTCCAGATTCATGTAGAGCTAACAGTTCTCAGCAAACAAGGAATGAAGGCTGCTAGACGAAAAGATGGCCCAGGCAATAACTGTGATAATAGTGGACTGGAAAAGACATATTTGGGCTCTGCCTGTGTTCTCAGGACCCAGCCCCAGATCAAGTCATGGTAACAGTGGTCCCAGCTGCTATTAGGCTAGTCATGGGATGGGCCGAGATAACATGGCCCGATCCTCAGGCCAGTGGCCCTGACTAATGAGCTCACCAGGAGGCATCTGTGCTTCCTAAAGCTGGGCGAGATTACTCAGGCCTTAGCCTCATCAAGACAGAAGAAGAGAGCTTCTTCACAGGTCCATACACTGGCCAGTTTCCTCAGGATTCTGGGTAAAAGGGAAGTTCCCTGGAGCCCCCACATGCTGTAGGATCTTAGTATCTCCACATAAAAGAGGAAACCCAGATCTCTGGCTGGGGCAGAGATCTCTCATGATCCTTTTTTTTTTTTTAAGACGGGGGCTGGCTGGAGTGCAGTGGGTGATAACAGCTCACTGCAGCTTCTATCTTCTAGGTTCAAGGATTCCTCCCACTCCAGCCTCCCAAATAGCAGGGACTACAGGCACATGCCAACATGCCTGGTAATTTTTTTTTTTTTTTTTTTTTTTTTTTGTAGAGACAGAATCTCCCTATGTTGCCCAGGGTGATCTTGAACTCCTGAGCTTAAAAGATTTTCCCGCCTAGGCCTCCCAAAGTGCTAGGATTACAGGCGTGAGTCACTGCACCTGGTCTCATGATCTTTAGTTTCCTCCTGCCCTCATGTTTCACTCCCTCTGCCTGCCTGCTGAGACCTTCTGGAATAGATTCTATTCTTTCTGATCTCTACTCTCCTTGTGTTTCTTAACCATGCCGGACATCCCTCTCTAAGGTACCTCACTCTTGCCTCAGGCATTCCCACCTCTAGGCTTTTCCAAACACTGTTCTACTCACTCCCTTGGGAAAACTTCCTGCTCCTTTGCTGATCTTCCTTTGTTGAAGGCCAGTTAGAAGTCTACCTCCTCCATGAAGCCTCCTCTGACTACTCCAGTACCTCATGGTCTCACCCTTCTCTAAATTTACTTATTCTTTAACTGTTTTGTAAGTGTTAGTTCTCCCTGGTCCTACCGTACCCCCAACTCTAGATGGTCAGCCCTGTAAGAGCTGTGATTGTGTCTTATTTCTTTTACAACCTTTTACTGTCTGTGAATTCTGGGCACCTAATAGGATTTTCACGTCACTTCACCCTCATCAAATGCCTGGAACTGGATGAACAGACATGTAAAAAAAGCTGGCTGGACACTGGCTCACACCTGTAATCCCAATACTTTTGGAGGTCGGGGCACAATAATTATTTGAGACCAGTCCAAGACTAGCCTGGCAACACAGCAAGATCCTATCTCTAAAAAAAGAATTAATATAAAAGGCCATGGTGAAGATTGCAACCTTTTTTGGGAAAACAGGACATAAATGTGTTTATCCATGAGACCGGGAAGCAGTCTGGGGCTAGATAATAAAAGTCTGGAAGAACAGGTGAAAGGGTTTGAGCCATACTTTGTAGACAATGGAGTCAGTAGAGGTCTTTTAAGCAAGAAAGAGGAGACATGT
>NW_022436966.1:4965082-5216043 GCF_009761245.1 Sapajus apella
TGTGTGCTTGTTTTTGTTCAGAATATTTCTTGCTTTTGAAATTACCTTCCTTTTTTGTTTGCCTGACTGTGACCTCTCTCTATCCTTTGGGTATAAGCTCCAGGAGAGCAAGGAGGTGCTTTTTTGTTGTTGTTGTTGTTTTTTGGGTTTTTTTTTGTCTTTTTTTTTGTCTTATTCACAGTCGTGTCTCCAGTGCTTGCAATAACATCTGTCGTATCATAGTTACTCTATAAAAATGCATGGTTTAAATGAATGAATGAATGAATGAAAGCTTAGGATGGATTGTCAGGAGAGTAGGGTTGACAGATGGGCAGATCCAAGAAACACTGAAGGCAGAAAGACCAAGAGGAGACTAGATACCAGCCCTGAATGAACAAATGGGTATTGCCAAGATCTGGAAGTTGAATGAATGCTGGTGAAGAAGGGAGAGCAGCTGGGACAAAGGAGATTTTCTTCTAGTTTAGGTGCCTGGGAGAACAATGGAAGCAATAATAGAAACAGAAATACAAGCTGATAGACGATAAATATTTCTGTTCTGCCATTTCATAGAAATCTTGAATTTTTTTAAATCACATCCTAAAAACAATAATTTCAATGAAAACAAAGAGGTTAGTGTGTCAGAAATATTCGTTAATTTATCTGCTTTTTTGTGGTAGACATTCCTATAAGGGTTAATTTAAGAATTAACCCTTATATCCACTGTTTATTTAGTGCTTACTGTTTTAAATATTGTTCTAGGCAATTAAACATATTATTTCATTTAATCCTCAAAGTAACCTAATACAATAGGCTTTCTGTTTATTCTCATTTCATAAGTGAGAAAACTGAGGCAGAGACAGGTCAAATAACACAAGACCCAACATAAAATACAGCTGGAATTTAAACCCAGGCAGAATAACGGCTAACATTGCTGCAGAAATTTCATTAAATGAACATAAAGGCATTTTTACAACTAAGTGTATTTGTTATAAACCAAGATAAAAATTAGTTGCTCCCAACTGATCAAATCCTGAACACCACATGAGACCAGAGAAAAATTAATGATTCCTAGACCACAATTAGATGGTAACAATGCATACAAATAAAAATAAGTGAAGCAAAGATCACAAACATCAGTAAAAGAACTCCATGCATTGGAGCAGCCGTTCATCCACCAAGCCGTTGAGTAGCCCTGTGAAGGCACACGGTGCTTTCTTCAAGGTCTGGGTACAAGCTTCCAATCATAAACCCACTCAACCATAGCAGCCCCCATGGTGCAAAGCACCGTGTTTTTTAATTCAGCTTTCTTATTGCATCTAATTTGCTTTGTGTAAACTCACACTGCAAGAGAAATGCTTGCAATATTTCAGAGAAGTTATTTGGTATGAAACAAGGATATGAGCTTGAAAAAGTTCAGAAGATGGAGACTGACTGATTGATATAGATATCACTCTTACATGTTCCAAATAACTCAATGCCTCTGAGTATATCCTGGCTTCCTTTCCCCTTGAAGCTACTCCCTCCTACCGTTGTTACTTTTCTCAAGTGGTAGAACGGATCTAAGCTGGGGAGTAGGGTCCCACTCCATAGGAGGCACCCTACCTCACTTTTAGTAGCTGAGCACGTGTAGTTTCTTGCTAGTATGAAACTTTAGGAAATGATTCTGTATGCTTTGTCTTGTTCATGGGCTAAGAGAGAAGGTGGCAGCTTCTATTTTCAGAAATGTTCAGAGACAAATTCCCTGGAGCTCTTTTTTGGTAGCTCTGAAGGGAACCTAACAGTTAGATACTCTACTTGACTGCTGCCCTCCTGCTCCTTCTGTGGGTTCACGCAGGGTCCTTGCCCAGGTAAATTAAAAGCTGCAGGGCTCTGTGACTCAGTGGAGGGAATCTGGCCAAGGAGAAGTAGCACTCTGCAAGGATGACACCTTTTCTGTGCGGGACAGACTAAGGGCTATGTAAGCTCCTAATTCCCTGATGTCCTTCCCTGGAAAAGGGAGGCAGAGGCCCCACCTCTCGGCGGTTCTACAGAGACTCCTTCGTAACCCCCTTTTCTCAGGTTATCCTTTTCAGTCATCCTAGCCCTGGTCACCCTGCCTGTGGTCTCAGAAAACAAGCTCTCTCAGCTGTGCTCCTCCCCAGAACACTGTCCTGGCTGTGAGGGTCAGGTCAAACTCCCTCAGATCCCTGAGGCCAGAGAACAGGAAGTGCATGTATGCCTCAGGCTCTCTGGGTTAAGGGAGAGAGTCAGGCTGTTCAGATCCAAGTACACAGAGGCCTGATTTGACCCTCAGGGTAACTCTCTCTAGACTGTAACCAGGTGCTTTGTAATAACAGTCCAACTGTGGGCAGAAGAGCTAGCAAAGATTATCCCTGGGGGAACAAAGACCAGCCTGGCCCACTAGGAGGGGTTTATACTAAAGGAAGAGTTTATACTAAAGGAAGAGACTACGTTGAAGAAAGATATGCAAAGTCTGCTCATCCTGATTTTATTTGTGGTCACCAGAAACAGGTCGTCTGCACTATCTGTGCAAATGGACTAAAAGGTGCAAAGTGATTAACGCAACAACAAAAAGTAAATAAACATATGTTCTCCTTTTTTTTTTCAAAACAAATCCCTCAATCTTTTCATTTTTATTTACTTTTTAGAGACAGGGTCTCCCTCTGTCCCCGAGGTTGGAATACGATGGCATGATCATAGCTTACTGCAGCCTCGAACTCCTGGGCTCAAGTGATTCTCCTGCCTCAGCCTCCCAACTAGCTAGGACTACAGGCACACACCACCACATCCAGCTGATGTTTTTTTCCTAAAGATGAGGTCTGGATATGTTGCCCATGCTGGTCTTGAACTCCTAGCCTCAAATGCTCCTCCTGCCTCAGCTTCCCAAAGTGCTGGGATTACAGGCTTGAACTACCTACCACACCTGGCCACAAATCCTTGAATCTTATTTTAAAACAGCTGGTGCCAGAAGATCATATTTTAGTAGAGGAAGTCTTGATGAGATAGAAACCTCCTTCAAGATTTACAAGTTGACTCAAGAGGTAACTGCCTGGAGCTTAAACTGTCCCTCAATATCTCCCCTTACCCGTCTACTCTAGACCTTGGAAGGTGTAACATCTAGGAAAACATCCATAGCAGGGGAGATCAAATACTTCCCATCATCTAACTCTAGAGGGCTCTGCTGCCTTCTGTCTGAACAAAGCTGGAAAAAGAGAACTCTTCTGTCAGTCCATGGTCAAGCTTTTGAATCCCCCGTGCATCCACCTCTAGGAGGAATACAGACACCTCTCATCAATCTGCAACTGCAGCACAGGAGGAGGCAATTCCAATGCCTCTTCCTCCCTGACTGCCTTTGTTGCCCCCACTGCGGCTGCACTCACCTGTCAATGGCGATGGCCAGCAGGGCATTGGTGGAGACGTAGAGAGAGACAGTGCGCAGGTAGTTGACAGAGGTGCACAGGATGTGGCCGTGCTCCCAGGAGAGCTGGCGCACCACGTAGTAGTCCATCTCAAAGGGGCAGCAGACAATAGCCACCAGGAAGTCAGAGATGGCCAGGTTGGCGATGAGCAGGTTGGTGAGATTGCGCAGCTTCTTGTAGCGGACCAGGGCAGCAATAAAGATGAAGTTGCCAATGCCACAGACAAGCATGATGCCCAACAGGGCCATGCCAATGACAATCTTAGCAGCAAAGAATGTTCGGGAATTGGTCACATCTTCATCTTCATCCAAAGGCATATCATAGTCGCCATAGCTGAAGTTGAATGGAAAGGAAGCGGCGTGGGCTCCATGGGGGTTAAATGCAGAAAGGAAACTGCTGGAGGTGTTGGTGACATTGCCGTCCATGAACCCCATGGTGGTCTCCATCTGGCCAGGCGGTGCTGTGAGCAACAGTGCTCGGAATTCCTTAGGGCAATGTCTGCAAGGCTGATGTCACCCCTCTCTGCTATCACTCAGCTCTCCCTTAATGAGTCAGAATGTCTCTGCCAGCATCTTTGGAGTCTGGTATCTGAGCTCCATTCTAAACCTTTGAAAGGCATACAAACAGTTGGCTACATGTTGGGGTAAAGCTGGCTAAATTTAAAACCATCCTGTAACCTAAGCAGACCTATTAGCCACCTGCCCAGAGAGAATATAGGGTGGTGGAATGGAAATAAAGGAACTAATAAGAAAATGAACGAAAACCACATACTCAGTTAGGGAAGGGTGGATTGCTATAGAGACAATCGAGCACTGGCTCGGCTTATTTCTGTTCCACTGAAGATTCAGAAATGTTTTACCTTTTCTCAAGGACAAAAGTTGGGAGTGTGGGGAGGCTGAAGAGAAAGAAATTACTTTAAATGCTATTGAAGAGGGAGGGTTTTCAGACAAGCCTGTCTGCTCTCCTTGCTCTTCTGGCAAAACAAGGCTCTAAAATCACAGAGCCACAGAGCAGCCACCTTCCTCTCTCTTCGCTGGGCTTCCTGTTCCTACATCAGAACCTCCTGTGACCCTAGAAGCTGGGAACAGCATTTACAAAGGCCTGTCACAAGGCAGAGACTGTAGGGTCAAGTCACAGCCTGTGACTAACCAAGTGGTGAGAATGGGGACTCTAGAGCATATTTTTTCCTTGGCTGGTTGAGTGTCCAGAGCTAAATAGCTTAAACACTCAGAGGTTCAACATCTGCCAGGCAGGAGATCAATAATGTCTGCGCAGCCTGAAGCTCCCTGGAGGAGAGTGTTATACCCTAGAACTGCAGGGATTTACTACTGAGCTCTTAGGCCTCCTTGGTCAGTGACAAGGAAGGGGAGTGAAATTCTGATACAGAAACTCCACCACACCACATAATAGGGCCGGGACGAGGGGTCTGGGGGATTGTCAGCTGCCCTGCTGCGGACAGGGAGGAAACCAGACTCCCCCTGTCTCCTGCCCTCTCCCTGCAGTCCTTCCCAAACTCTGAAGACATCAGACCAGGGATTGGGACATAAAAGGAGGGCTGAGGTCTGGAGAGCATCCTAAAACAAACGTCAGGAGAACAGAGGGAAGAATGCAAGCCTGAGCTTCCTGGAAAAGGGAGATGAGGAACATGCCAAGGACCCCTCCCCCCCTACCCACCAGGAAAGCCTGCTTTCCGTATTCCTCCAAGACAAGACATCTGGAGCTATCTTCCTGGAGCCAGGGTTAAAGTCCCTCTGCGCCCCAGTGGGGCTCAGACCCACTGCTGCCTCTCTTTCCCAACACCTTACCCTGATATTTTCTTCCACTGAGCTCTCAGTTCTGTCTGGCTAAGCCCTTGCCCTCTGCCCCTGTCAAGAAGCAGCAGAACTCAGCTGAAAAGAAGGGGCGCAGGCTTGGAGCCAAGGCGGGACAGGCCCCACTCCTTGCAGGCCCCGTGGGTGGCAGAGACATGGCACTCGGGGGGGAGTACCCCTACCAGCATGCTACCTGAAGTCTCAAAGTAGGTTTCAAAAACAAAGTATAGAAACTTCGGGGATGGAGAGGAGGGTGTCACGAGATTAAGGATGACTATCCATTGGTCTTTTCTCCTTTATTCTCACCTTTCAGAGGGGAACCCCAATCCGACCCCACCTGGTGACCTCTCGATCGCTGGGAGCCTCTCTCACAAACGCCTGCAGATCAATCCCTCGCCTGCTCCCAACTTTCTCCCTGGAGCCTGGGCGGCTTCCCGTAAGGGCAGCGGAGGGGAAGGCTGGCTCTCCTGAAGAAACGCACAGGAGTGAATTCCTTGCAAAGACCCCTCTTCACTCAGAAGCCGCCGCACCCGTCGGCTGCAGCCAGTACAGCGCGGGGTCCCTGGAGCATCCTCCCCGGGAGGGTGCGCTCGGTACCTGCAGCATCGCGGAGTCGGGTGGACAAGGTCCGGGTTTCTATTCCGGGGCCGGAACAGGAGACGCTTCTTCCAGAAGCCGGCAGGCGGAGGGCAGGTCCCCGCTCCCTTTCTCCTCTGCTAGGGGCTCTTTCCCGGCTCTGGCGGGAGTTACGCTCGCGCTGCCGCCGCCGCCGCAGATCCCCCGGCTCGGCCTGCCCCGGACTCCCTGTCCCCGCCTCCAGTGGCCGTGGGGCGCCGAAGTGCCGGCTCGAGGCTGGGCGCGTCGGGGGTCGTCCGGGCCAGCGGGGCTGGGGAGGCCGGGATCGCCCTGGGCAGGAGCGTCCAGGACGCCCGGGCAGCCGCTAGCGGCGAGGACGCGCGGGATGGATCCGGGCCAGGCTGGCGGCGCGTTCCCCGGCTCAGGCTCCGGAACGGCCGCCCCGGGCGGGAACCGGGGCGCTGGGGCTCCCGGCAGGGCTCTGCGCCGACCCCGCGCTGGGGGCACCCAGGCGGGGCGGCTGTGCCCGCCTTGGGGCACGGGGCTCCTCAGCGGCTCACCTTGGCAGCCCGGCGCCGTCGGAGTGGGCGGACACGGCCCCGCTCAGCCACGAGCGTGCAAAGGACCGAGGAGGCTCTCCCGCTGCCCACACACTCAACCTCAGGGGACACGCCCGGGGCGGCCTCCAACCTCGTCCCCTGGGCCAGCCCGACCGGACACCAGGGCCATCTTCGGTGCCAGCTGCCGTACCTCCGCGTAAAAGAGGCTCAGAGAAGAGCTTTCTAGAGAGAAATAAGGAGGCGGGGCAGCACACTGGAGAGAGGAAGGACCCCCGCCCAGAGATGTCTGCTCAGAGGCTGGGATGGACAGCGCTGACTTACAGAGCACAGTCTTCCTTTACCAGCCCATAGATTCCTCAAAAAATAGGGCATGTAGTTCCGAAATCCCGATCCAAGGTACGTAACCCCAAAGTATTGAAAGTACAGACAACATACACCAATGTTTATGGCAGCACTATTCACAGTAGCCAAAAGACAGAAACAAACCAAATGTCCGTTAAGTGTATTAACAAAATACATATAGTGTATACATAAAATAAAATATTATTCAACTATAAAAAGAAATGATGACAAGTGTTGGTGAGAACGCGGAGAGACTGGAACTCTGCACTGTTGGCAAGAAAGTACAATGGCACAGCCACTGTAGAAAACAGTATAGTGTTTCCTCAAAAAATTAAAAATTACAATTACCATATGATTTAGTGTTTCCACTTCTGGGTGTCTAACCCAAAAAATTAAAAGCAGGATGATAGGGTTTGGCTGTGTCCCCACTCAAATCTCCACTTGAATTGTATGTCCCAGAATTTCCACCTGTTGTGGGAGGGACCCAGGGGAAAGTAACTGAATCATAGGGGGCCTGTTTTTCCCATGCTATTCTTGTGATGGTAATAAGTCTCATGAGATCTGATGGGTTTTTCAGGGGTTTCTGCTTTTGCTTCTTCCTCATTTTTCTCTCTTTGCCACCATGTAAGAAGTGCCTTTCATCTGTCTCCCTGAGGCCTCCCCAGCTGTGTGGAACTGTAGGTCCAATTAAACCTCTTTTTGTTCCCAGTTTCAAGCATGTCTTTATCAACTGAGTGAAAATAATACACAGGGTATCAAAGGCATGTTGGTACATCCATGTTCATAGAAGCATTATTAGCTGTTATTCACTATTAATAGTGAAAACACGGAAACAGTCCAAATGTCCATCGGCGATGAAGGGATAAACACACTGTTCCACATACACACATGCACTCACATGGGAACTTCCAAAAGTTTGTGGGAAAATTGAATTAAAAGATAAAAATAAAAAAATATAAACTTTAGCTCTCAACATAAGCTTCATCACGTTCAAGATGATTCTGTGATGATGCCAGCCATTTAGTCCATCTCTAAAGAATGGAGGGTCCTCGGCATTTTTCTATTTTTAATTTTTTGTTAAGACAAGGTCTGGCTAGGTTGACCAGGCTAGTCTCAAACTCATGGCCTCAAGTGATCTTTCCACCTCAGCGTCCCAAAGTGCTGTGATTACAGGCGTGAGTCACCAGGCCTGGCATGGGTCCTGGGAACTTAACCATGTCAATGAAGTCTTTTTCACATTGTTAACTTAAGAAAAATGGGTGCCCGCTAAAGACTTTTTAAGATTAGAAAATGAAGTCAGAAAGAGCCAAATCAGGGCTGTAAGATGGGTGCCTAATGATTTCCCATTGAAACTCTTGCAAAATTGCCCTTGTTTGATGAGAAGAATGAGCAGGAGTATTGTCATGGTGGAGAAGGACTATTTGGGGGAGCTTTTTCAGGCATGTTTTCTGCTCCAGCTTTAGCTAATTTCTCCAAATACTCTCATAATAAGCAGATATTATCATTCTTTGGCCTTCTACAGAAAACCACATGCAAAATACTGTGAGCATCCCCTGAAAAATCTATTGCCATGACCTTGTTCTTGATTGATCTGCTTTTGCTTTGACTGGACTGCTCCCACATCCTGGGAGTCATTGCTTTGATTGTGCTTAGTCTTTAGGATCACACTGGCAAAGTCTTGTCTTTTCTCCTGTTATTACAGTTCTTCAAAGAAATATTTCATAATCTTGATCCCACCTGTTTTGTATTTCATTGAAAGCTCTACTCTCATCTACAGCTGATCTGGGCATAACAATTTTAGCACCCATCAAGTGGAAAGTTTGCTCAACTTTAATTTGCCAGTCAGAAATCAGTAAATTAAACCAATTGAGGTGTCTGTGGTGTTGGTTATTGTTTCTGCTGTTAATCATCCATCTTCTTCAATTAGGGCATGAATAAGATTGATTTTTTTCTCACAAATGATGTGGATGGTCTGCTACTGCAGACTTCATCTTCAACATCCTCTCGTCCCTTCCTGAATCGAGTATCCATTTATAAACCACCAATATCTTCGGGTCATTGCCAACAAAAAACTTTTCATAAGGTACCAGTGATTTCACCATTCTTCCCCCCAAGCTTCACCATAAATTTCGTGTTTGCCTTTGCTTCGGTTTTTCAGAATTCATGTTGCTCTGATAGAGGCTCTTTTCAAACTGATATCTTATCCTTCTTAGTGCCGCAAACTAGATCCTATTCGGACATGTTGTAACAAATGTGCATGAGTTCATTTTGGTGTAAAAAAAAATTTGAATTCCATGCATACTTTTTTCATAATATGCATTTTCCACAAATTTTTAAAGCCCTCTCGTGTGTATATGTGTGTTTATACACACAGAATGGAATATTATTCAGCTTTAAAATGGAAGGAAATTCTGACATATGCTACAACATGGATATACCTTGAAGACATTGTGCTAAGTGAAATAAGCCAGCCACAAAGGAACAAATACTGTATGAATCCACCTATGTGAGGTAGCAAGAGTAGTCAAATTCATAAAGACAGAAAGTAGAATGGCGGTTGCCTGGGTCTTGAGGAAGGAGGAATGGGGAGCTATTGTTTAATTGGTACAGAGTTTCAGTTTTGCAAAATGAAAAGAATTACAAAGATGGATAGTGGTAATGGTTGCACAACAATCTGAATGTACTTAATACCATTGAACTGTATACTTAAAAACTGTTAAGATGGCAAATATTTTTTTTCACTTTACCACAATGAGAAAATGGGGAAAAAAGGAATGATGTACTGACACACGCTACAACATGGGTGAATCTTGAAAACATCATGCTAAGTTAAATTAAGCCTATCACAAAAACAAATATTGAATGATTACACATATATAAGATACCTAAAATAGGCAAATTCATAAAGTCAGAAGGTAGAATGGTTGTTACCGGGGCTGAGGGGGAGGAGAAATAGCAGATTATTATCTAATGGGCTCAGAGTTTCTGTTTGGGATGATGAAAAAGTTCTGGCAATGGATAGGGGTGATGACTGCACAACACTGTCAATGCATTAATGTCACTGAATTGTACACCTAAACGGTTAACCTGGTGAATTTTATGTGATATATATTTTACATATACAGCCATGCATCACTTAACGATGGGGATACATTCTGAGAAATGCATCATTAGGCAATTTCATTGTGTGAATATCAGAGAGTGCACTTAACACAAACCTAGAGGGTATAGCCTACTACACACCTAGTCTGTATGGTATAGTCTAGTGCTCTTAGGCTACAAATTGGAACAGGATGCTACTATACTGAATACTGTAGGCAATGGGAACACAACGGTAAGCATATCTAAACACAGAAAAAGTACAGTGAAAATATGATAGTCTTTTGGCACCACCATCATATATGTGGTTCACTTTGATCAAAACATCATTATGCAGCCCATGACTGTATGTATCTCCTATACTATAGCTCAAACCTCCTTAGCAAGGCATCCACCAAGGCCTTGTGATATTGGCCTTCAATTTTCTGTAATAGAAAGAGAGTGCTGCCTGTGATCTGGATCTTTAGTACATTTTGCCACTATCAAAATGTACTAAATGTACAAAATGTATATGACTTTAGGCAAGTCATATACCCTCTCTTGGCTTCTCTTTCCTAATTTACAAAATGAATGAGTTGAGCTTGCACTAGGAAATCACTGCCAAGTTCCAATACATCATGTAGTATCTTCCCCTGGCCCATATGCTTCCCTGGACACTTTCTCCTGCCATTTGCAAAATTGTCACAGCACTTGCACATCCCTGAGGCTCATGTCACCTGGAAGGTGGAAGAGGACAGTGGTAAAGAGTATGAGATAAGAAGTTCACTGCCTCCTCTCTACCAAGCTCTGCATATGTGAACAGTGTCACCTTGGGCAGTGTGGTAACCAAAACCTTGCCTTCCTCATTTGAAATTGGGAATGACAATAGCTTCTTCTAAGGTTGCAGTGAGGGTTAAATAAAATAAGATGGGTTTAGTGCGTAGCACAATGCCTGGCATTTAGCAGGCACCTGAGAAATACAAGCTATTACTATTTCTTAGTGATTCTTTCTATATCTGGCTTCGTGTGAGTTCGTAATTAATCTTGAGACTTTGCTCACATGTCTTTTCTTCCAGGAAGCACATTCCTCAATTCCTCCAATGGTTTTCATATCTTCCTTACCTCTTGGTGGTTCTCTTTAAATGCACCTTTGTGCACCAATTTGCTTTCCATTTGCACTCTTTCTGAGAAGGGGCTATGTCTCATTCATTTTTGCACCCTATTCTGCAATGTTTTTCAAATTTGACTGATTATATGAATTATTTGGAGTGGTAGTGAACCTACTGATTCCTAAGTCCCACTTAAAACCAAGGGAAGAAGCCTAGAAATCCAAATGTTTAATCAGCACCCCAAGTGATTTTTTTTCTTTAGAGTCAAGGTCTCACTCTGTCACCCAGGTTGGAGTGCAGTGGCACAATCATAGCTCACTGCAGCCTCAACCTCCTGGGCTGAAGCCATCTCCCACCACAGTCTTTCAGGGTAGCTGTGACTGCAGGTACATACCATTACATCCAGCTAAGTTTTTCAGGTTTTTTGGTAGAGACATGGTCTCATTGTGTTGCTCAGGCTGGTCTTGAACTCCTGGCCTTAAGCAGTCCTCCCACCCTGGCTTCCTAAAATGCTGGGATTGCAGGTGTGAGCCACTGCACACAGCTCCAGGTGATTTTTTTTTAATCACGTGAATTTGGGAATCTAAGAACTTACAGCAGAGCTTGGCACAAGATATACAAATGTTCACTTGTCATTTAATGTAGCATATGTCTTCCTGACTGCATTTGTCTCTACTCAAAAATTAAAAACAAAACTTATTTTATATGAATGACAGTTGTGATAAAATTGATAGCTCCTAGAATTGGTGAGGCACCACAGAATGCATTCGTTGTCTAATACTGCATAACAAATCACTCCAAAACATAGCAACTTAAATATATTATCTCATAGATTCTGAGGGTTAAGAATCTCGGAGTGGCTGAGTTGGGTGATTACAACCTCTAGGTCTGTCATGAGATTGGAGTCAAGCTGTCAGCCAGGGCTGTGGCCTCATCTGAGTGTTCATGTGAGGGGGCTGCACCTCAAAGCTCACTTATGTGGTTGTTGTCAGGCCTCAGTTTTTTATCAGCTGTTGCTGGAGACTTTAGTTCCTCATCATGTGGGAATAGCTCTAGGTTTGCTGGGTGATCTCACAATGTGGCAATGAAACCCTCCTACATGTGCTATATGCTGTTCATCACAAAACAAACCCTGGTACAATGTGGAAGGGGAGCCATACAGGGTGTGTGAATGCCAAGAGGCGGAACCACTGGAGGCTAGCATGGAGGCCAGCATGGAGATCACCTTGGAGGCTGACTACCACACAGAACCTGGAATTTTCCTTTTCCACTTCAAAGACCTGGCAGGAAATGGCAGTTGAGGGTAGCAATGAGTTTAGTCACAATGAAGATATGCTGGACCTTCAGCATAGGGAGGTGGTTGGTAACTTCTTGGGACAGAGTCAGGAGGGCATAACTGGGGTGACTGATTGGCCTGGCCCCTCCTTAGGGGAAATAATGCAGTCTGGCAGGCTCTGTGCACTGCAAGCCTTGCTGGGGGCTCCTTAGAAGAGTTTGGGTGATTGAATGTTATTTTCTCCCCCCATCCCCTGCCTGCTCTATCTGAGAAACAAGCATCTGTCTGGGTCCCTCTGAGGAGTTAATCCAATTAGAATTTTAATAGTCTGTCTCTGTGACAGAGTTACACCAGACTAACTTGGCTTAAAGCAAAATCTGGAATCAATTTTTTTTAAGAAAGGAAAAGAATTAAAAACAAAATCTGGGCCTGGCACAGTGGCTCATATCTCTAATCTCAACATTTTGGGAGGTCAAAGCAGGAGAATCGCTTGAGCCCAGGAATTTGAGACCAGCCTGGGCAACATAGTAGGGTCTGTCTCTACAAAAAATGCAAAAGTTAGTAAGGTGTGATGGTGCCCACCTTTAGTCCCAGCTACTCGGGAAGTGGAGGTAGGAGAATCACTTGAGCCTGCGAGGTCGAGGTTGCAGTGAGCTGTGATGGCACCACTGCGCTCCTGCCTGGGTGACAAAGACTCTCTCTCTTTCTTTCATGCACACACACACACACACACACACACACACATACACACACACACACTGGAACCCCATTGATAAAATTGTTTAGCTTGCTGCCTTAAGGATGCCAAAAGCCTGAAAATTTTGTCTGTGATTAGAGTCCATGGGCACAGGAGTCAGAAGTGCCTTGCCTCACCCCACCCACAAAGAGATCCATAATATCTGAGAGAATTTGCTATCCCAGGGAGTCCTGGCCACACATGATCAAAATAACCAGTTTGAGAAGGACTTCCTTTACAGAGAGAGATTCTAAGTGATGTCTAAGTAGATTGCACCAAGTCAGTAGCAAAGACCACTCTAAGTGATGTCCATGGGCTATTTTGGGTTTTTTTTTTCTTTCCTATTCCACTGGCGAGAACCACCCCAAAAGCTTTTTGAGTTCTTGCTGATTTTTTATCATTTTATTCTATAATTATGCACCTTGGGTTCAGACATGGAAGTTTTTAACATCTTAGGGGTTTTCCTCAGCCATGCAATTCCTGTTGCATGTTTCAACTCTAATACCTCAGAGAAACCTGATTCAGGGAGGGCCTGAGAGGTCACTCAGTGAACATGCATGTTAAGAAAGGAGCCAACAGATTTTCAAACGGGGAAACTACTGGCCCAATATACCGGCAGATTTCAGAGCTCACTTAAGAATCCAAGTCTCCCAACTCAGAGCCCAGCGCCCCCTACCCCACCCCCACCCCACCCTGCACTCTTCTGGCCCACCACACTCACAATGTCTAACTACCTGTCCTCAGTTTGCCCCCCTTTCCATGATCCTTGGCTCCAGAATCCAGCCACAATGTCTTCTGTCTGACACATTTACTAAATCAGCTTATTTTCTGCTTCCATCAGATCTGTTCTCCAGCATACACTCATCTAATGCTATGAAAGAAATAAAGGATTCCTGGAAGATGCCAGAGCTGGCTTAGAACTCATCCTGCTTCCTTTTCCAATTACCTCTCCGGCATGCGAGCCAGTGAGTTTGACTGGCCTCCCAAAGCCCACTCAGCTGATCAGGTGGGCCACGTTCTGCCGGTCCTCTCCACCTCTCCACTCCCCCAGGAGGAGGTGTGAAGGAAGACTCAGATAGGTACAGAGACATTCCCCTTCTTCCTGATGGGGGCCCAAACACCTGAATAATGTTAACTCTTTCATTAGTTTCACTCACCTAATTCTGCCACAAACACATTTTTCATGGGATTATTTTGGAAGCTGGCAAACAATTCATATGTTTATCTACAAGAATAAACAGGTAATAGCATACAAGAATATTTTGAAAAAGAAAAGCAGTAGGAGGAAATTTGCCCTATTAATATCAAAATATAAGAAAGAATGAGTGTAAATATAAGATGTACCTGCTATCAAGATCTGGGTATGCCTGGGCATGAAGTCTGATAGCTCAGTGTCATCACCATTCTGGAGTAGTTTACATGGGGAGAGTTGAGGAGACAGGTGAAGGTCAGAGACAGAGCCCACACATGGTATCTGCCTCAGATTCTGGTCTTCCTGACTAAGCCCCATGGTGAAAGGGCCATGGGCAGTGGGACTCTGGGAAACAGGAGAACACAGGTAGTGTTGCTTGGGGCTTCTGGTGCAGAGGGGGAAGGAAAGGCCTCTCCTTATTAGAGAAATATGGCCTGAAATTAATGCAGTGAGCGCCATGTGAAAGGCCACAGTGCCCTGGCACCTTGCGGCCACAGCTTCTGAAGGCATGAGATGGGTCTTTGCTACTGACTTGGTGCAATCTTAAGGGAAGTAGCACAGGCAGGCCCCCAAAAGTCTTTATAGGAGGATATGTTGAGGGGTTGGGCAGGAGGGAAAGAATGTAACAGAATTATTTAAAAACATGAATATGAGCTCCCCAGAAACTCCCAGTGATAAGGGGCTGAGATTTTCTGCGTTATGTAGATGGAAGCAGGAGTCAGTTATCCCTGTATGTAGGCCCATGGTACCCTCAGTCCAGGAAATCCTGGTGAAACTGGAGTTACAGGAGAATGCATTAGAGAGGAAGCAGTCTATACCACCTGTATCACAGAGTACAACACTTAAAGGTAGTAATCTGGTGACTCATATTTATTGTCTTACAAGTAATATTTCCTACTATCATTCTTTGATACAGATGGTCCACACTTGGTTTCTTCTAAGTAAAAATAATTAAAGAGGTATTCGAATATAATACTGTAAATGTTAGAAAAAAACCCAAAACATTCTAAATTGGGTTAGTGTGTTAGTTTCCTAGAACTGCCATAACAAGGGAGTGACTTAAAACAACAGAAATTTATTCTTGCGTATTTTTGGAGGCTGAAATTCAAAATCAAGGTATCAGCAAAGGCATGCTTCTTCTCACCTCTTGTCTCTTCCTAGCTCCTGGGGGTGCCGTCAACCTGCTGCCTTCCTCAGCTTGCAGCTGCCTCCCCCTAGTCCCTGCCTCTGCCATCATGTGGTGCTCTCCCAGTGTCTCTGTCTTCAGATGGCTTCTTTCTCTTACAAGGACACCAGTCATATATGATTATGACCCACTCTAATGACCTCATCTTCAGCCAATTACATTTGCAAATACCCTATTTCTAAATAAGGTTGTATTCACAGATACTGGGGGTTAGGATTTTAACTTACTTTTTTTGGAGAACACAATTTAACTTATGCCAAGTATGTTATGATACATATATGTGTGATGGAACACCACATAGCTATCAAAAATGGGGCTGTGAGGCTGGGCAGGTGACTCACACCTGTAATCCCAGAACCTTAGGAGCCCAAAGTGGGAGAATTGCTTGAGCAGGAGTTGGACAACATAGCAAGAGCCCGTCTCTACAAATTTTTTTTCTAAAAAATGGGATCGATGTATTAAATATCAGGATAGAGTAGAATGGTTACCCTTGGGGGAGAAAGGTGACTAGAAACAGCTATTCAGGGGGCTTTTGAGGTACTAACAATATTCCATTTTTTGATCCGGTAGCTCATGACAAGGATGTGTTCAGCTAGCAAAAATTCATCCTGCTGTATACTTATGAAATGTGTACTTTTTTGAATGTTCAGTATATCTCAAGGAAATGTTTATTAGGACATGGTGCTATAAAGGTATATTGATTGACATGGAAAGATAGTCATGATATATTACCGGATGGAAAAACATCAGGCTGCAAAACCATATTGCATATAGGATTCCATTTGGAGTGGAATTGTATCCATAGAAGAAAACATCTAGAGGGACACAGAAAACTGCTAACATTCAACTCAGAGTGGAAGGAAAATGCAAGTGTTTTTCTCTTCCTTTCAATTATCTGCATTTTCTGATTCTTAAAATGAACATATATTCTTTGTGTAATGCTTTAAATCTCATAAATGAACAAAGGATGAAATCACTAATAACAATAAGTAGAGGACTCAACTTTTAGGGAAAATTATTTATTTAGATTTTCTCTCACACTATAGTCCAAAATGCAATATGGAAACATTAAAGGGTTAAATTCCAAAAGTCAAAAACTGGGGAGCTAAACATTGGGTACTGATGGCCATAAAGATGGCAACAACAGACACTGGGGACTACTGGAGGGAAGGGAGAGAGGGGGACAAGGGTTGAAAAACTAACTGTTGTATACTATGCTCAGTACCTGGGTGATGGGATCATTCATACTCCAAACCTCAGCATCACAGGAAATATCCAGGTAACAAACCTGCCCATGCACTGCCTGAATCTAAAATAAAAATTGAAAAAGAGGGAAAGTAGAGCATGTAACAGCTTTGCACTATGTCAATATAGATAATAACTATTTAAAAACTGAGAGACAATGAAGAGGGCATATTCAGAAATATTTCAGACTGTTTTCAACAATCAAATGGGGATTGATAGTATTAATATTTGTATTTTAGGAGTATTGTATATGTATTTTTGAATAAAGCAAATGAATAATTATGATACTTCCTATTATTATCTATACTTTGAATCCAAGGGTCTTACTGTGGAGGAAAGGAAATAAGCAGTTAACAAAACAGCCAAAACAGAAAGAAAATATTGATAAACATTTATCTGATTTCAGAGTGGTGAAGGCTTTACTATGCAAAAAAAAGCAATAGATTATTTCCCAAAGGAGAAGAGTGACAGATATTTCTGCATTAAAATGCAAACATTTGGAAGTCAGCAAAATCATAAACAAAACTAAAAGATAAATGTCAAACCGAAAAAATATTTTTGATGGATATAGCAAACAAAAGGTCAACATGCTTCATATATGAAGTACTATTACGTTCTAATAAGGAAAACTCTCAAAAGACAATGGGCAAAATACACAAATAGGCAATTAACACCAAATAAATATAAATAACAATACAATGTATTTTTAAATGCTTATCCCTACCAGTAATCAAAATAATGCCACCTAAAAACAGTGAGATGCCATTTTGTCTATCAAGTTAACCAAGAACATAAACTGTAAACATGGAAATTGGATTAGAAAATTCAAATAAGAATTCAAATAAACACTATAACTTTGGAAGAATCTTGAGCTTTTTCAGATTCTTCAACCTTTACTGCATTCTGCTCTGTAATAAATCTAGGTTGATGAAGTTGATTCTACACAACCATTTTCCCCACTTCTGATTTTAGATCTGCCTGACATTTGTTTGAGCTGCCGCCAGGAAAACAGTCAGAGGCAACAGGCCAAGAAGATGACATCATTTGAAGTCAAGTCAAGTGTCTGAGTTCTGTGCTGACCGCCTGTATTTGAAAAGAGACATGCCCAGGAGAAGGGTGAACTCAAATTACACCTAGGAAATTTTAGTTTAAAATGTGCAATTAGTCTTTCATGTGGTGTGTTGAATAAATTTCAACACTTGTCTTATATTCAGGTTATTTTCAAGTTGCTCACATGTGTGTGTATGTGTGTGTGTGTGTGCATGCATGTGTATGTTGGGAAGGAGTGAAATACATGGCAAAGCCCCTTTTATCACTGGCCAAAAGCCAGGCTGTAGCAATACAGTTGGCCTAATGAAACCATCTTTAGTGTTTACTAACCAGTAATTACAGAGCACTATGGAAATGAGAGGACTGGGAATATTGAGGCAAAAAGGACTAAGACTTTCTATAAAGTATGTAAAGTAGAATGAAAGCCACCACTTAGTAAGAAGTGTTTGAAAAGAGTTGAAGCTGCTAAGACAAAAACGCCACTTTGTATGGAAGCACCTTGCCCTCGACTCCTTGGCCTTTTCATCAGCTTTGTCCTTGTTGATGTTGTCATCTTATCCAAGCTCAGGTGTGTGCAGAGCTCCTGATCACCTGTGCCTGCTTTCTCTCTTTCTGTCACTGCATCAAATACTATCTTCATGAACAAGGAAGTGTGTGTGTGTGTGTATGTGTGTGTGTGTGTGTAATGTTTAACCCCACATAGTACATCATGTATGTATTTTCAATGTGATATAATTTGGATATGTGTCCCCTCTAAATCTCATGTCAAACTGTAATCCCCAGTGTTGGAGGTGGGGCCTGGAGGGAGGAAATTGAATCATGGGGGTGACTTTCTCATGAATGGTTTAGCACCATCCTCTTGGTGCTGTTCTTGTGAGATCTGGTCCTTTAAAAGTGTATGTCAGGCAGGGCATGGCAGCTCACACCTGTAATCCCAGCACTTTGGGAGGCTGAGGCAGGTGGATCATGAGGTCAGGAGTTCGAGACCAGCCTGGCCAACATGGTGAAACCCCGTCTCTACTAAAAATACAGATAAATTAGCTGGGCATGGTGGTGCATGCCTGTAATTCCAGCTACTCAGGGGGCTGAGGCAGGAGAACCGCTTGAATCCAGGAAGTGGAGGTTGTAGTGAGCTGAGATCACACCATTGCACTCCAGCCTGGGCGACAGACCAAGACTCCATCTTGGGGAAAAAAAAGTGTGTGTCATCTCCCTGTTCCCTCTTGTTCTTGCTTTTACTGTGTGATGTGCCAGAGTGCTCCCTCTTTGCCTTCTGACATGATTGGAAGCTTCCTGAGCCACCACCCCCTCCCTCTCCCCTGCCAGGAGCACATGCCGCTGTGCTCCCTATAAAGCCTGCAGAACTGTCAGCCAATTAAACATCTTTTCTTATTACCTAGTCTCAGATATTTATTTATAGCAATGCAAGAATGGCCTAACACAAACACACAAAATGTCTTCAAGTTTTGTCTATAGTGACAAAAGTCACATGTATTGTAAAAACAATTTCAAACCATACAAAGTATAAAAAACAAAAATTCTCACACTTGTATTGCTAATTCCACTATTAGCAGTTTTGGTATAGATATTTTCCTAAATACTTAGTGTCTTAAAATAACCTTTTACAGAATTCATTAACATGATATTAGCATATGTTCATATATATTTTAACCAATACAGAGAATAGACTGCAAAGTCACAAATGCTCAAAACACCCACCTCAGTGCCAGAGCATTCGTTTAACATTCCAGTGACATTCATGGTTAGTTAGAATACTCTCTATGGGCTGGGTGTGGTGGCTCATGCCTGTAATCCCAGTGCTTTGGGAGGCCGATGCAGGTGGATCACCTGAGGCCAGCAGTTCGAGACCAGTCTGGGCAACATAGTGGAACTCCATCTCTACTAAAATTATAAAAATTAGCCAGGCATGTGGCAGGCACCTATAATCTCAGCTACTCAGGAGGTTGAGGTGGGAGAATCACTTGAGCCTGGGAGGCAGAGATTGCAGTGAGCTGAGATCATGCCACTGCAGTCCAGCCTGGGCAACAGAGCAAGAGTTTGTCTCAAAAAGAAAAAAGAGTACTCTCTATGTATATGTACCAAAGAAACCAAGTAGAAGACAGAAGAATCCATGCCTTGAGGGAACTCCAAGCTCAGATAATTTTCTCTGGCAGGATTGTCTGTTGGAACCCATGGGGACAAGACAGTGGTTATTCTGAGTCTCAGTCATATTTAGGCAGGAAATGGTGGGCCTTGGGTCTGCAGGAGGAAAAAATCTTCTAGGGTTACGTGGCATGGAGGGATGAAGAGGCTAGACGGAAGAGCAGGTAGGGGAAGTGAACTGCTCTGGCCTTAGTAAGGCAAGATGGTTGCATGGCCAGACTTTTCTCCTCTTTCCTGACTGAGAAAACAAAACAAAAAAAGCCTTGGCAGCATGTTAGAGCTCCAGGTTTCTGGCAGCAGTGTCAGTGCCAACTCTAGCCAGAAAATCAGCCAGAATGGTCCCTTTGCACACACACAGTATAGAGGAAAAATGCATTCTGGTATTAGAGGCAACCTCAGAGAGGAGAGGCTTCTAATGAGAGTCTCTGAGTTTTGTGGTTTAAGCAGTGACAGCCACAGAGCCTAGCTACACATCATGGAGGAACCAGGTAACATAGCAGAGGTGAAGTTTTCCAGGCTCAGGGTGGTGCCTCTGACTTCCAACTCCAATTTACTAAACAAGAAAACAGAACAAGGTTTAGGATACAAAAGTGCCTTGGAGAATCTTGGTGTTTTCCTGGGAGCATATTGTAAAAACAAGAAGGCAGTTCTTATAAGGGACTGACTTACAGGCTCAGTGGCATTTATGAATGGTAAAAGAAATGTGATCTCCGAGGTCAAGAGATCGAGACCATCCTGGTCAACATGGTGAAACCCCGTCTCTACTAAAAATACAAAAAATCAGCTGGGCATGGTGGCGCGTGCCTGTAATCCCAGTTACTCAGGAGGCTGAGGCAGGAGAACTGCCTGAACCCAGGACGCGGAGGTTGCGGTGAGCCAAGTTCGCGCCATTGCACTCCAGCCTGGGTAACAAGAGTGAAACTCCGTCTCAAAAAAAAAAAAAAAAGAAAAAGAAAAGAAAGAAATGTGATCTCATTTTGTACTTCAGTGAAGTGAACAAATCAGAGGGATTTCATATACATGTATATATCTATTAGGGAGATTGTATATACTCTTATTAAACAAAATGGTAGGTTGGGCACAGTGGCTCACACCTATAATACCAGCACCTTGGGAGGCCAAGGCTGGAGGATTGCTTGAGCCCAGGAGTTTGAGAACAGCCTGGGCAACATAGAAAAGACCTTGTCTCTGCTAAAAATAAAAACTAGCTACTTGGGAGGCTAAGGTGGAAGGATTGCTTGAGTCTGGGAGGTTTGGACTGCAGTGAGCCTTGATCATGCCACTGCACTCCAGCCCAAGCAACAGAGGAAGATCATGTTTTAAATAAATATATATGTTATATCATTTTCTGCAGTTTGCTTTATCTACTTATCAGTGTGATATTCTGTCTATACCATTGCATATATAATGGATTTACCTTATCCTTTTTAGTTGCTCAATTTAGTGTTCCATTATATGGATGTAGCACAATTTCTTACCTAGTGGTAAATATTTATTTGCTTCAAGTTTTTAAAGATTATAGACTGTGACTCCACATCTCATCTTCTCTAACACTAGTTAGAGAAGATTACCAGTTGTTTTACAAAGCATGTTTTTCATGTAGTATGGTGATAAAGCTATAAGCCTTAGAATTGACCCATAGTAGAATTTTAGCAGCCTGATGATGAGTGGGAGAGATGTTTGGGGAAGAGACTGATCTTTTCCTGGAGTCACAGAAACTGGAAAACTAGTTAACTCCTTGCCAATGAACTGCTCTGTACTCTCCTCCAGTCTTCTCAGGCTTCCCTGAAACAACTCCTCACTCCACCAGTCTGCTGGGTGAGGCAGTGCAGAGTGTAGCCCATATAAAACCCAGACAAGGAGATGAGTGGGGACTGAAACTCAGCCCATGTGCCTCCTGCCGCATTGATAGACTTTCTGTGGCCTGAGTCCACGTAGTAGAAGGGTCATCCTTTCTAGTTTGTGCAGAAGCATATTAAGCACTACCAGTGGCCCAGATTTCATCCACTGGATCAATCCTTGGCCTTATTTTAAAGTCTTTGCTTTATCAATTCAGCTTGCCAGTTGATCATTTACATCTCATTTTAAAGTCCACCATTCTATATTCAGTTAAAAGGCTAGAATACACAGTTCATATTTCTACTCTGCTGTTTTCTGTATGATAGTGTGAAACTTGCTTATTTTCTCTTGGATTCAGCTTTGGCATCATCTCTAAGGTCCCTTCCAGCTCTAAAGCTGCATGATTCTTTGTGACATCAGATTAGCACTGTCTCCTGCACTGCCAAATGTGTTCCAAATCAATGGAGTGTGCTCCCCGAGGTATGAGACCACAGCCCATATCACTGAATGAGTGGCCTAGGAGAAGCCAGAAAGTCTACTTTGACATTGTCGATCACACTCACTGAAGCCAATCAGCTTTGCTCCCGTGGCCTTCAGACCCTGGTGCATATCCCTGAAGATGTCCTTTGGTTGCTGCCCCACCTTCTGGAACTTCCAATGGTAGTCCTCAAGGTTGTTTTGTAGCTGAAAGATGGTTTGGGAAGATATCGTGTTCTTCTCAGAGACCTGTTTGATATGGACCACCTGTTGACTACCAGCACTGTTGGCAAGCTTCAAGTATTTGTCAACATCATCCTTTGGGCTGCTGGTCCAATGTCAATCTATTCTGTAAGATCTCCCCTTGCAGGGTAGAACTAGCAGTTTTTGTGCACTGAGCATCTGGTGTTCCACCAATCAGGTCTGTGTGGATGTTGCCATCAGTGTTGGTGGACACTGCATTAGAGGTCTGAGCAGGAGTGCTTACTTCCAAACGCTCCATCTGTTCTGCACTTGCTCCTTTCCTGGTTGACATGTAGGAGCAGCAAAAGCTATTTCCACCGCAGCTAAGCTGGTAGGAGCGTTAGTCACAGATGAAGAAGACCTAGGCTGGCTTGACTGCTTGATAGCTGCTGTCTCCTGGCTGTACTGCCTACTGATTTGGGGACTTTCCTTTCAGGCCTCTGGCTTGCTCCGCCTGTCATAAAAATTGGTCTTGTCTTCATCTTGAGTCGTACTTGGATTTGTTGCAGGAACTGATTCAGAGCCGCGGGGTGAGGGGTGGGGCTACTCTCAATCTCAGCACATGTGTTCTGGCTTCTCAGATCTATTTCAGGTTCGAGATCTGCCTGAGTTTTCTGCACATCATGTGGAGATATGGATGGCTTCCTGGGCTGCTGCCAGAAGAGATGCTTCAAGCCTTGGCCAATCTCATTAAAGTACCCCAGAGCATTGTGGGTCATTCTAGACAATTTGTTTTCTGACTTTGTCTGCTTCCTGGCCTTTGCATCTGCAACTGGAAAATGTGGCATTTTCTACTTTGAAAACTTATCGTTTTCTTGATATTTTCCCTTATCTCTCCTCTAATGAAGGAAGGATTGCAACCAAACTATCCCTCCCTGACACAAGACACTGTGCCAATAGAGCAATCCCTCCATCGTACCCCAATTGCAGTAGTTATCGCATGAACGAAGGAGGACTGATGCAGAACTGAAGACAAAGACAAAAGGTTCTGTTTGAAAGAAGGGTTCAGGGGACTCTTTGCTTCTAGTGAACAAAGGCCCTGAGCTTTTACAGCCCTTTTTATTTATTAAGCACAGTGAATAGGGAGGAGGAAGTGATTGTCAGTCAGCTACTTGATTTATCACAGGTTCACAGGACTGCTTTCCTTGTTCAACAGGTTCTAGATGTTCAGGTAGATAACCTCAAGGAGCACAGATTCAAGGAGCACAGGACCTGGGAAGTGACTGCCTTCTGGCGGCAGACATAGTTTGTCAATTTGCTTTCCTGAGAAGTTTGCTGTTTACTCATATAACCTCCAAAGGTATGTTGAGTTGGTCACATCCCACTCAAAAGGTATATTGAGTTGGTCACTTTTGAGGTCTCCAGCACCCAATCACACCCCGTGGTTCTTTACAATACAGTATATCTTTGATGCTGTCAATCAGGAAACTTTTCTCCTTAACCCAATGAAACAATAAGCAGTCTTTCACTAATGTCTCAGCTGTGTGATTGTGTGAATAGATTATACTTGGAGTCAGTAACAGAAAACACGGTACATACACTAATTGTAAAATTCTTTGGATCTGTTTTTGATTCCATGCTACTGATGTGGTAAAGCGGCAGAAGATGAGCTAAAAATAGATCTGGCTTTGGTTCTGTCACTATCTGTGTAGCCTTAAAAATGCTACTTGGCCTTTCTGTGTCTCAATTTTCTCACTTATTCAGAAAAATGCCATTTGAGTACCCTCTATATGCCAGGTCCTATGTTAATCACAGGTAAAGAAGACATGATCCAGACTCTATTGGTAGGGAAGACCAACAAAAGGAAAGAAAAGAACTTGAGGGAGGGAGGGAGGAAGGTAGGGAGGGAAGGTGAGAGGGAGGGAAGGAAGGAGCATAGAATAAATTTTAACATAAAATTTGTGTTTTTCAAACTTTTACTTTAGCCAAAACATGATTTGTTTAACATAAATCTAATGTAGTAGCACTGACCTGCAAAACATAGCATGGCCCAACCCTGGGGATCTCTACCACTCTCTCCTATGGCACTCTGCCCTCGTTCATCCCACCTCTGCCACTGTGGTCTTGTCATTCCTCCTGAATCATGCTCACCTCACTCCCAACTCAGGGCCTTGCCACCTGCTGCTCCCTCTGCTTGGAACATTTCCCCGTATCTTCAGATGACCTGACCTTCATTTCATTCATCTCTTTGCCTAAATATCATCTCAGAGAAGATATCTCTGATAACCCTATCTGACATCATTTTGTGTTCTCCAATGCTTTCCTACCTTGTTCTGCTTTCTTTTTCTTTTTCTTTTTTTAGCATTTATTTCCACTTGAAATTACATGTTTTTTCATTTTTATTTTCTGTCTCATCATCGTAAATTCCATCACAAGAACTCTGCTTTCCTGATTTCCCTTTGTAACTCCTTTTATCAGGCCAGACTCATAGTAGGAGCTCCTTTAATATTTGTTAAATGAACATTAGGAAGAGGTGACTAAAGGGGGAATGGTTCTGTTGAAACACTGGGACAGGAAGCTAAGTCCTATGCAATCTATTTCCTCCTCATGTAGCCCCTGAGGACACTTCCAGATCTAACAGGCAGGACACAAATTATTTCATCAGGAAAGATGTCTGAAACATTAAATTTTATTTTTCATTCATTTTTAAATTCCAAAACATGTACTTTGTTCTATAATAAAAGCTATGCTATGTGCTTGTATTCAAGAACACAATAACATTATCTATTCTGTCTTGGAGTTTATTGTCTAGCTATAAAAAGTTAATCTAAATTAATGGGATGATGTGACAGAAGCTGGAGCACACAGAAGACAGAGTGACTGCCTGAAGGACACCTTACCTTTCTCCTCCATAAAAAGGATGTTCCCTTCTCAGCTCTAAAGTTTATTATGAGAATAAAAGGAGAAGATGGATATGAACGTGTTTGAAATACTGCAGAACATCCTCAAAACTCCAGTGTGGGTATGATTATTCAAGTTAAATAGAACATCAGGAAAAGTGGCAGAGGAAGAAACTCAGAAGTTTTGCCCCTCTATGAAAGCAACGAAAACTAAACTGTCAAAAAATATTTCAAAATTAACCTTTTTGGAACTCTGGAAATTAACCAGAAATTGAGTGATATAAGAACTTATTCAAAAAAACTATGTAAAAACAATGAGCATTGTGGTGTTTCAATTTACCCTAGTGTAAGCCCTTCTCCCCAATTCAGCGGTAGTCTTGGAAATAATAACCTATATTCCTAGCACCAAGGGAAGTGGATAAATTTCATTCACAAAAAATTTGTCATTATTTAACCTATCGGGTGGATTCCTGGAAGACTGCTTGAAAGGCTTCTCTTCATCTTACTTGACTCAATACTTACCCACTGTTAAAGCTGCTAACTAGGGGGACATTTGTCAAAAACTTTTATAGGCAAACATTTTCATCACTATTGCCTGAGGCAATGAAAAATAGTTAGGCAAACAACAGACTAGTCTCAAACTTGAAAAGAAAGGATCGGGAATGAAAAGCTTTAAAAAGCTTCTACGTATTTCTGGGAATCTAGAAAGCCACATGTTTGCCCAGAGCTGTGCACATGGTCAAGAAAGATGTAAAAAGACTCTACACTCTTACTTTTGGCTGACCTTGAGACTCTGTACAAAAAGAAAGTGAAGCCCAAGGCAGAGTTGTAAGCTGCTAGGCTGAGTTTCAAAGGCATGCCTCAACACACGCAGAGTCCCTTAGAAAAAAATGGAAGAATTTTTAGTTCCACGTGTTTAAGAAAATCTCTGTCCAATCACTAGGTGACCATTAAGCTCATAGAACAGAAACTTCAGTTACCACACATAAAGAATACAGACATTACAGAATTGGTTCAGAAAAGTCACTTAAAAAGCCCAAAGTACAACATGAAGCAAAAGCAAGTCATCTAAGCAACCAAAGAAAAAATACACATAGGTTGGACTTTATCAAATTAAAAGCTTTTGTACATCGAAGGGTACTATCTAAAAAAGTGAAAAGACAACCCACAGAATGGAGACAAACATTCGTAAATCATATATCTAATAGGGGTCTAGTATCCAAAGCCAGGCACAGTGACTCACACATGTAATCCCAGCATTATGGGAGACCAAGTCAGAATGATCACTTTAGGCCAGGAGTTTCAGACTAGCCTGGACAACACAGCAAGTTCTTATATCTACAGAAAAAAAAAAATTAAAAATTAGTTGAATATGTGGTGGCATGTACCTGCACTCCTAGCTACTCAGGAAGCTGAGGTGGGACAATCCTTTGAGTCCAGGAGTTTGAGACTACAGTGAGCTATAATAGTGCCACTGCACTTGAGCCTGGGTGACAGAATGAGGCCCTGTCTCTAAAAAATTTTTTTAATAAAAGTAAAATAAAATATTGAGAGAATTCTTCAATGACAAGATGACAAATAACCCTATTTTTAAATCCCCATGTGATTTGAATAGACATTTCTCCAAAGGAAATATACAAATGGCCAATAATCACATAAAAACATACTTAACACCATTAGCTAAAGGGAAATGCAGAGCGGTCACAATGCCTCATACCTGTAATCCCAGCACTTTGGGAGGCCATGGCAGGAGGATTACTTGAGACCTGGAGTTCAAGACCAGCCTGGGCAACAGAGCAAGACCCTATCTCATAAAAGAAAAAAAAAAGCAAGGAAATGCAAATCAAAACCTCAATGAGATACTGCTTTATATGCATGAGAATAGCCATATATATATATATATTTTTTTTTTTAAGAGACTAACAACAATTGGTGAGGATGTAAAGAAACTGAACTCTTCATAATACACTCATGGCAAGAATGTAAAATGGTGCAGCCATTTTGGCATTGAGGAAAACAGTTTGGCAGTTTCTCAACTAGTTAAATACAGAATTATATGACCCAGAAATTTCATTTCTACATATAGACCCAATAGGAATAAAAATATATGTACACTCAATTGTACATGAATATTCATAACTACATTATTCACAATAGCCAAAAACATCAAAGTGCCTATCAACTAATGATGAATGGATGAACTGAAAGAATGGAATATTATTTGGCAATAAAAAAGTATGAACTACAGATACATGCTACAACATGGATAAACCTTAAAAACACTATGCTAAGTGAAAGAAGCCAGTCACAAAGGCCATATAGTGCATGATTCCTTTTTTATTAAATATCCAGAGTAGGAAAATCCACAGATGCAAAAAAGCAGATGGTGGTTGCTGGGGTAAGGGAGAATGGGGAATGACTGTTTGCTATATACTGAATGTCTGTGTCCCCCTAAAATCCATATGTTGAAGCCTTAGCCCCCTATGTGATGGTATTTGGAGATAGGGCCTTTCAGAGATAATGAGGTTTAGATGAGGACATGAGGGCAGTCCTTTCTTAATTATTAGGATGGCTATAACAAATTACCATAGACTGAGTGGCTTAAACAACCAACTGCTCTGGAGGTTGTGAAATGCAAGGTAAAGGTGCTGGCATATTTAGTGTCTGGTGCAGATGGTTCTCTTACAGTATCCTCACATGGTAGAGATAGAGATCATTTCTCCTGTGTTTCTTCTTCTAAGGGCGCTAATCTCATCCATGAGGGCTCCATCTTGATGACCTAATTACCTTCTCCACCTCCAAATATCATCACGCTGGGAATTGAGGTTTCAACATATGAATTTTGGAAGGACACAAACATTCAGTCCAGAGCATGCCCTTATGATTGGCTTAGTGCCCCTGTAAGATTAGGAAGATACTGGTATTTGCTTTCCCTTTGCCATATGAAGACATAGCAATATGGGGTTCAGGACGTGCCACCCCACAATATGACTGCAGGAGATAAGAATATGTACTTTTGGCATAGGATTATACAGACTGGTTATTTTGAGAAACTAGACACAAAAGAAGTTCTGAAAAGTTACCCTTTTGTAAGAAGTTTACATGTATAAAGGAAATCTCCATTGATAAGGGTATTTCCATCTCTGTGTCAGGAAAAAGCTAGACTAAACCATTAGAGACTCAATCAATGGAGAAGGCATTGACTTTAAGTAAAAAATCTTTTGTTTTAAGATGCTTTTTTGGCCATCTCTTAATGAAGCATTCCTCCCTCCCTCCCTCTCTCCCTTCCTTCCTTCCTTCCAGCTTTCTTCTTTTTATTGAGACAAGGTCTCGTTCTGTTGCCCAGACTGGAGTGTAGTGGCATGATCATAGCTCACTGCAGCCTCAATCTCCTGGGCACAAGCAGTTCTCTCACCTCAGCCTCCTGAGTAGCTGGGACCACAAGCATGTGCCACCAAGCCTGGCTAATATATTTTTAATTTTTTTTTTGTAGAAACAGGATCTCCCTATGTTGCGCAGGCTGATCCCAAACTCCTCGGCTCAAGCGGCCCTCTAGCCTCAGCCTCCCAAAATGTTGAGATTACAGACATGAGCCACTGCACCCAGCCCCACATTCTTCTCTTTTTTTTTTTTTTAATCTCAGGGAAGGATGGCATTTAGGCCTAAAGTCTAAGACAAGTTTTTGAGATATTCTCCAGAGATTTACTCATCACTCTGAGTCAACTCGAAAGTATACAGGAGGTACACATGTTATTAAACTTTGTTTTTCTCTTGTTAATCTATCTTTTTTACAGATTCCAGCTAAGAACTCAAAAAGGGTGGAGGAGAAAATTATTTTTCCTCCTGTACAGCAAGAAGGCAGCCATCTGCAAGCCAGGGAGACAGCCTTCAGCAGGAACCTTACCACACTAGCACCCTGATCTTGAACTTCCCAATCTCCAGAACTGTGAGAAATAAATGCCTGTCATTTACATCACCCAGTCTATGGTATTTTGTTACAGCAGTGAAAGATGACTAAGACACTGCTTAACAAATGCAGGGTTTTTCCTGAGGGGGGGATGATGAAAATGTTTTGGAACTTGATATAATTGGTGGTTGCACAACATTGTGAATGTACTAAATGCCACTGAATTGTTTATTTTATAGTGGCTAATTTTATGTTATGTGGATTATACATCTATTTTATTTTATTTTATTTTATTTTTAAGAGGTGTCTGGAATTCCCATCAGAAATTTATTTATTTATATTTACTTATTTATTTATTCCATAGGTTATGGGGTACAAGTGGTATTTGGTTACATGAGTAAATTCACCACAGGAGTGGTGCTTTGTGAGACTTTGGTGCACCCATCACCTGAATAATACACACTATACCCAATTTGTGATCTTTTGTCCCTCGCCTCCTTCCCACCACCCTCTCCCCTTGAGCTCCCAAAGTCCATTGCATCATTCTCATGCCATTGCATCCTCATAGCTTTGCTTCCATGTATCAGTGAGAACATTATTCTCTAATGTTTCTAATCAGTGAGAAGATTATTATTCTAAGTAAAGTAACTCAGGAATAGAAAACTAAATATTGTGTTTCTGAAAACACAGTATTTAAACAGAATATTTAGTTTTCCATTTCTGAGTTACTTCACTTAGAATAACAATCTTCAATCTCATCCAGGTTGCTGCAAATGCCATTAATTCATTCCTTTCTATGGCTAAGTAGTATTCCATCATATATATATATATGCCATGGCTTCTTTTTATTTATTATTTTTTTTTATTTTATTTTACTTTAGATGTATACTATATCCAGCATTTCTCCCCATGTTATCCCTCCCCACCCTTCCCACCCTACCCACCCCCCGCTGGCCCTCCCCTACCCCCCCAACTGCCCCCAGTGTGTGATGCTCCTCTCCCTGAGTCCCCATGTTCTAATTGTTCAACACCCACCTATAAGTGAGAACATACAGTGTTTGGTTTTCTGTTCTTGTGTCAGTTTGCTGAGAATGATGGCTTCCAGATTCCAAGTCTCTACAAAGGACACAAACTCATCATTTTTTATGACTGCATAGTATTCCATGGTGTATATGTGCCACATTTTCTTTGTCCAGTCTATCATTGATGGGCATTTGGGTTGGTTCCAGGTCTTTGCTATTGTACACAGGGCTGCAATGAACATACATATACCACAGTTTCTTTATCCACTCGTTGGTTGATGGGCATTTGCATTGGTTCCACAATTTTGCAATTGCTAATTGTGCTGCTAGAAACGTATATACAAGTATCTTTTTTATATAATGACTTTTTTTCCTCTGGGCACTCAGTAGCGGGACTGCTGGATCAAATGGTAGTTCTACTTTTAAATTCTTTAAGGAATCTCCACACTGTTTTCTGTAGTGGTTGTACTAGTTTACATTCCCACCAACAGTGTAGAAGTGTTCCCTGATCACCACATCCACACCAACATCTACTGTTTTTTTATTTTTTTTTATTATGGTCGTTCTTGCAGGAGTAAAGTGGTATCACATTGAGGTTTTGATTAGAATTTCCCTGATCTTAGTGATGTTGAGCATTTTTTCACATATTTGTTGGCCATTTGTGTATCTTCTTTTAAGAATTCATACATCAATTTTAAAATTGCAAAATAAAGATTAAACAGAAGCCTCCACATAATTTGAAAAATTGGTTTGTTTAAAATTAAAATTGAGCTTAAACATGAAAAAACAAAAGTGTAGGACAGGACATCTTAATAAACTCTTCTGGTCTAGACTGTTGATTATGTCGCTGCTGTTTTTTAGAAACAAATTATTCCCTAACACTATATTCCCTATATTCATAGATCTTTATAGTCCTGCTTCTCCTGTGAAAAAGAAGGGTTTATATCTTGAGTTACACAGTTGTACCTCGGTATCCATAGAGCATTGGTTCCAGGACCCTCACAGGTACCAAACTTTACAGATGCTCAAGTCTCCAATATAAAATAATATAATATTTGCATATAACTTATGTACATCCTCCCATATACCTTAAACAATCTCTAGATTGCTTATAATACCTAATGCAATGTAAATGCTATGTAAATACTTGCTGTACTATATTATTTAAGGAATAATGACAAGAAAAAGTTTGTACATTTTCAGGACAGATAAAATAGTCCTTTTTTTTCTGAAATATTTTTAATCCAAAGTCAGTTGAATCCCCGGATGCAGATGTGGCTCCAGAGCCCACACATGCAGAGGTCCGACTATATTTGAATTCCCATTGGAAATTCATAGGGTGCAGTGGTTTACTGCAGCCTGGGCAACAGAGACTTTTTTTTGAGACTTGGTCTCAAAAAAAAAGAAAAGAAAAAGTAATTAACATGTTGAACCATTTGCTATTTCCTTTCCTGTGGTCTTACTTCTCAGAAAATGAACATTTAGGTTCTATCACACATGACAAATCCTGTCCAGACCCTGGGGTAGGGGTTTTGGTTACAGAGCATGCCCAGGCTCCCTAGTATTTTCATGGGACACAAAGGTCTGCTCCATGTAACCTTTATGGAAAGGAGTGAGACCCAGCTCAAAGGTCAGCAATTTCAAAAAAATCTCCAGCAAGAGTAGCTAGTGGTTAAAAAACAAACAACCCTATGTAATTGTCAAAGGCATTTAAGCCAGAGTGACTCCATCTTGTATAGAAGCTGGGTTAAAAAAAGGCTGAGACCTACTGGGCAGCTTTCCCAGGAGGTTAGGCATTCTAAGTCACAGGGTGAAATAGGAGGTCAGCACAAGATACATTCAGGTCATAAAGACCTTGCTGATAAAACAGGTGGCAGTAAATAAACCAGCCAAAACCCACTAGAACCAAGATGACAATGAAAGTGACCTCTGTCATCCTCATGGCTTATTATACATTAATTATAATGCACTGGCATGCTAAAAGACACTCCAACCAGCACAATGAGTTTACAAATGCCATGGCAATATCAGGAAGTTACTCTACATGGTCTAAAAAGGGAACGAACCCTCAGTTCTGGAAATTTCCCATCCCTTTCCTGGAAAACTCATTAATCCACTGTCATTTAGCATATAATCAAGAAGTATCTGCCTTCACTTAGAAGCTCTGGTAACGCCACTTAGATGACTGAATATTAGACAACTTAGTTCAAGCTCTCCCTCTCTTTTGTGAGGGGTGATGAGGTCTCACTCTGTCGCCGAGGCTGGAGTGCAGAGACACAATCTCGGCTCACTGCAGCCTTTGCCTCCCGGGTTCAAGAGATTCTTGTGCCTCAACTTCCCAAGTAGATAGGATTACAGGTGCCCATCACAATGCCTGGCTAATTTTTTGAATTTTTAGTACAGAAGCGGTTTTACCATATTGGCCAGGCTGGTCTTGAACTTCTGGCCTCAGGTGATCTGCCCACGTTGGTCTCCCAAAGTGCTGAGATTACAGGCATGAGCCACCATGCCCAGCCGCCATTATTTTATTTCTCTACCTTCTTAACAAGCTTGCTTTCACTTTACTGTATGAATTTGCCTTAAATTCTTTCTTGTGTGAGATCCAAGAACCCTCTTTTGGGGTCTTGATTGGGACCTGTTTCCAGTTACATAATCTTAATCAGTCAGTGTCACACCATCTGCCTTATAGGCTTTACAGATTTTAAAAACAGTCAACATTAAGTATTTTGCATCGAGCTGGAGCATAGATAGTCAAAATTTATCTATGCACAGTGGCTTTACCTAACATATTCAAGTTATTTCTGGATATAGAAGGAACAACTAACTACCAATGGGGAGAATCCATGTTCTTCTAAATATTTATCTTCCTTCCTTCAAAACCCAGTTATTCTCCGAGTCCAGACACTGTTCCCTGCCAAGGAACAAGAAAAGGAGCCTGTAATCCCAGCACTTTGGGAGGCCGAGGCGGGTGGATCATGAGGTCAAGAGATCGAGACCATCCTGGTCAACATGGTGAAACCCCGTCTCTACTAAAAATACAAAAATTCAGCTGGACATGGTGGCACGTGCCTGTAATCCAAGCTACTAAGGAGGCTGAGGCAGGAGAATTGCCTGAACCCAGGAGGCGGAGGTTGCAGTGAGCCGAGATCGCGCCATTGCACTCCAGCCTGGGTAACAAGAGCGAAACTCCGTCTCAAAAAAAAAAAAAAAAAAAAAAAGAAAAGGAGCAAATATTACTGAGCACCTGCTATGTGCTGGCACTGTATGTACATCATTCATTTTGTACTCATCACTTTAGGAGGTAGATCCTTGATATAGTTTGGATGCTTGTCCCTTTTATATCTTGTGCTGAAATGTGATCCCCAATGTTGGAGGTGGGGCCTACTGGAGGTGTTTGGGTCATGAGGGCAGATCCCTCATGAACGGCTTGGTACCTTCCCTGTGCTAATGGTGAGTTCTCATTCTATTAGTTCAAGCGAGAATGATATTTTAAAGGAGGTTGGCATTTCCCACCCTGCTCTCTCTCGCCATGTGACACCCTTGCTCCCCCTCCACCCTCTGCCATGAGTGAAAGCTACCTGTGGCCTCACCAGAAGCTGAGCAGATGCTGGTACCATGCTTGTTACAGCCCACAGAACCATGAGCCAAATAAACCTCTTTTCTTTATTAATTACCCAGTCTCAGGCATTCCTTTATAGCAATGCAAAATGGACTAACATAATCCTTTTATTAGCTCCAGTTTATCCTAAAAAGAGAGGGTAATGTCTCATTGTCACAAAGGTAGTATACGGCAGTACCAGAATCTGAACTCATGGTTCTATAACTTGAAACTTATACCCTTTTCATTTTGGTGAGGTAAATGAAGCAGGAATTTGAAGAACGGGATTAAAAACAGGACTGAAAGTGGCTTCCCAATTCTCAGCTTTGTTATGGGAAACTGCTGGGACTTAAGACAGACCACCCCAAAATATGACTATAGGAGACCAGAATAAGCCACCTGAAAATATACTACTTTGACATATTTCAAAGTGGTTATTCTGAGAAACTGCAGTCACAGGAGTCCTCGAAAAGCTGTTCTTTTGCAAAATAAATTTACATCCACAAAGGAAATCTACATTAATAAAGTACCTGAATCAGGAAGAGGGATGCTCAAAAAAAACTTTTATTACCTGAGAGCAGGAAATGCCATCTCAAAAAATGCCACTTTCATATGCTGATTACTTCAGACTGAGGGTACTTAGAGAACAGCAAATGCAGGGAGGGGCTGTTTCTAAGCTCCATTTATCTGCTCTCCTTACCTGCCTACAGACAGATCTTCCAGAAGGAACTCAGTTGTCATCAACCAAGGAAGATTGGCTCATATTACAGCAGAGGAGACTGGGGTTCACAAACAACTATGCCCAGACAAACTTTGTCACAGATTGCACCTATGCTTCTGATGGCCCATTCACCTTCCTCAAAACTCATTTACCCCCGTCTAAGTTGCCTACATCCCCTCACCCCTCTGAAGAGGGTATATAAGCTTCCAGATCCCACTGAGTTTTGGGTATTCTTTTTTCTTTCATGTGATGCCTCCGCCCCACCTCTGCCCATAATGAATTTGTGTACCTTTTCTTCTGTGCACCTGTCTTATGTCAATTTACTTCACAGCTCAGCCAAAGAACCAAGAAGGAAGGATGGAAGCCACCTTTCACTTCCCTACAGGACCAGCAGTGTCCCTGAGGGTTTCTTTTGTTACATCTAGAAATGTGATTTTTAATGAGTTGTGCCTCAGAATCACCTGAGGAATGTTTTCATTACACATATGCCTGGGATTCACCACCTGGTAGTTCTGGTAGCAAGAAAATAAACATATTTTCTTGTAAGCTTTTTTTAATTTCTAGAAAAAACTCCAAACACCAAATAAAATAGTGAGAAGATTAATTAAGCTCAAAAGAAATACATTGAATAAAAAAAAGAAATATATTGAATAAAAAAAGATAGATGTTAATTAATTTAGGACTAAGTTATTGGATCTTGAAGATGTTAGAACATCTTAATGGGATGGCATTTTGTTATTTTGTTCATAATTTCTTGAATCAGGAATGGTTGTCTAGGTGTCAATCAACAGTTATATTTAAAGAACTGTGTTGTTTTTCCCATTGTCAATTCAATGCACTCAGTTTTTTGAATGCCTGCCATTTGAAAAGCTGCAGTTTTTAAAAGTCAAATCAAGAAGAAAAGGTTAAATTCAAACAAAAATTTAACAATTTATTGACTGCTTGACATATGCAAAGCCCCATGCTAGGCAGTGTAAGTCTTGAAAGAATGAAAAGGGAGACAGAGGCAGGGAGGGCATTTCAGGAAAAGGGAATAGCTTTTTTTTTTTTTTCACTACAGAAAAACAAAGTGATTGTTCAGAAAGGTTCTACTAGATTGAAGTTAGGTCATTTATTTATTTTTTATTCCAAATATAGTTATTAAGTACATTTTTATTTGTTTCCCTATCTCCTGGGGTAAACTGACTTTTTTAAAAATAAATTTTATTTTATTTATTTGTTCCATAAGTTTATTGGAGTACAGGCAGTATTTGGTTTCATGAGTAAGTTCTTGTAGTGGTGATTTGTGAGATTTTGGTGCACCCATTACCTGAGCAGTAAACACTGCACCATATTTGTCATCTTCTATCCCTCACTCCCCTCCCACTCTTCCCCCCAGTCCCCCTTTACTTAAGTTTATGTGAGTTCTTATGTGCTAGGTGAGTCTCCTGAAGACAGCAGATAGTTAGTTGGTGAGTTCTTATATATTCTGTGGTTCTGTATCTTTTAAGTGGAGCATTTAGGCCATTTACATTCAATGTTAGTACTGAAATGTGAGGTACCCTTGCATTCATCATGCTCTTTGTTGCCTGTGTACTTTCTTTGTCTGTTTTGTTTTGTTTTTTGCTTTTTAACTTGTATTTTTGTTTTATAGGTCCTGTGTGATTTATGATTTAAGGAGGTTCTGTTTTGATGTTTCCAGGATTTGTTTCAAGATTTAGAGCTCCGTTTAGCATTTGTTACAGTGGTGGCTTGGTAATGGTGAATTCTCTTAGCATTTGTTTGTCTGAAAAAGATGGCATCTTTCCTTCATATATGATGCTTAGTTTCACTGGACACAAAATTATTGGCTGATAATTGTTTTGCTCAAAAAGGTTGAAGATAGAGCCTCACTGCCTTCTACTTTGTAGTGTTTCTGCTGAGAAATCTGTTGTTAATCTGATAGGTTTTCCCTTGTGGGTTACCTGGAACTTCTGTCTCACAGCTCTTAAGATTCTTTCCTTTGTCTTAACTGATGACAATGTGCCCAGGTGAAGATCTTTTTGCAATGAATATCCTGGATGTTCTTTGTGCTTCTTGTATTTGGATGTCTAGGTCTCTAGCAAGGCCAAGGAAGTTTCCCTCAATTATTCCCCCAAATATGTTTTCCAAGCTTTTAGAATTCTTTTCTTCCTCAGGAACACTGATTATTCTTAGGTTTGTTCATTTAACATAATCCCAGACTTCTTGGAGGCTTTGTTCATATTTTCTTTTCTTTCCTTTTTTTTGTCTTTATTGGATTTGGTTAATTAGAGGACCTTGTCTTTGAGCTTTGAACTTTTTTCTACTTGTTCAATTCTATTGCTGAGACTTTCCAGAGCATTTTGCATTTCTAAAAGTGTGTGCAGAGTTTCCTGATTTTTTTATTGTTTTTTATTTAAGCTATCTATTTTCTTGAATATTTCTCCCTTCACTTCTTATATCAGTTTTTTAAATTTCCTTGCATTGGGCTTCACCTTTCTCTGATCCCTCCCTGGTTAGCTTAATAACTAACCTCCTGAATTATTTTTCAGATAAATCAGGTATTTCTTCTTGGTTTGGATCCACTGCTGGTGAACTAGTGTGATTTTTGGGGGGTGTTGAAGAGTCTTGTTTTGTCATATTACCAGGGTTGGTTTACTGGCTTCTTCTCATTTGGGTAGGCTCTGTCAGAGGGGAGGTCTAGATCTAGGGCTGAAGGCTGCTGTTCAGATTCTTTTGTCCCTCGGGGTATTCCCTTGACGTAGTACTCTCCCCCTTTTCCTATGGATGTAGCTTCCTGTGAGCCAAACTGCAGTGATTGTTGTCTCTCTTCTGGGTCTAGCCACCCAGCAAATCTACCTGGCTCTGGGCTGGTACTGGGGGTTGTCTGCACAACATCCTGTGATGTGAACCATCTATGGGTGTCTCAGCCATGGATACCAGCACCTGTTCTGGTGGAGGTGAAAGGGGATGCAATGGACTCCATGAGGGTTCTTAGTTTTGGTGGTTTAATGTTCAATTTTTGGGCTGGTTGGCCTCCTGCCAGGAGGTGGTGCTTTGCAGAGAATATCAGCTGTGTTTTTATGGGGAGGAGACAGTGGTGGGCAGGGCCCTAGAACTTCCAAGTTTATATGCCCTTTGTCTTCTGCCACCAGGGTGGGTAGGGAAGGACCATCAGGTGGTGGCATAGGTAAGTGTGTCTGAGCTCAGACTCTCCTTGGGCGGGTCTTGCTGCAGCTTCGGTGGGAGCTAGGGGTGAGATTGCCAGGTCACTGGAGTTGTGTACCTAGGATTATGGCTGCCTCTGCTGAGTCATGCAGGTTGTCAGGGAAGTCAGGGAAAGCCAGCAGGCACAGGCCTCACCCAGCTCCCACCCAAACCAAAGGGCCAGTCTCACTCCCACCAAGCTTGAAAACCTGCCCCAGGCTGTCTGCCTCCCAGCTGTGAAAGAAAAGGGCTTGGTTCTTCCCAGGCCTGTGGAGCCTGCACACTGGATTTGCACCCTCCCCTGAGTTCTGCTTAGGAGGCTTCTCACCCCATTCAAATTGTTACAAAGACTGACTAGAGATTTTCTTCTCCCTGTGTAGTTTTACCCACTGCTCCTTTCCCATTGGATCCCTGTGTTGTCAGGCAGGAATGGCCTGCTAGGGGACCCAGAGAGCTCCCAGGGCCTCTCTGCTGCTTCCTTTACCCCTGTATTTCACTTGGCTCTCCAAATTGACTCAGCTCCAGATAACATTGGAAACTTCTCCCACAAACAGACCTTCACTTCTCCAGTGGGGGAATATGTTCAGGAGAGAAGGGACCCCCTTTCCCACTTGCACAGTTGGGGCACTCACAGTTTTGTGGGGGGTCTCCTGGGTCTTGCAGGAGCAGTCCACTTTTTTCAGAGGGTCTATGGGTCCTCTCAGTGTTGCTGGTTTGTTCTTGCAGTTGATCTGGAGCTTAAATTCACAAGAAAAAAATTTAAAAACCATTTGAAATAAATGAAAATAAAGATACAAGATACCAAAATATCTAGAATGCAGCAAAAGCAGTGCTAAGACAGAAGTAGATAGAGCTAAATGCTTACATCAAGAAATTAGAAAGATCTCAAATTAATGATCTAACATCACACCTAGAGGAATTAGAAAATCAAGAACAGACTAACTCTAAAGCTAGCAGAAGAAAAGGAAAAATTAAAATTAAAGTAGAACTGAATGAAACTGAGACCCAAAAATCCATACAAAGAATCAATGTAACCAAAAGGTAGTTCTTTGAAACAAGATCAATGGCTAGCTAGATTTAAAAAGGAAAAAAGAGAAAAGATGCAAATAAGCACAATCAGAAATAAGGGTGACACTGCAGCCAGTCGCACAGAAATATAAAATATCCTTGGAATCTATTATAAGCCTCTCTACACATATAAACTAGAAAATCTAGAGGGAATGGAACAATTCCTAGAAACACACAACCTCCCAAGATTTAATCAGGAAGAAATGGAAACCCTGAACAGACCAATGTTGAGTACTGTACTTATGTAAATTAGTTTTTAAGTACTAACAAAGAAAAGCTCTGGCCCAGATAGATTCACAGCTGAATTCTACCAGAAATACAAAGAAGAGCTGGAGTAGAATAGTTTTCTACTAAAACTATTCCAAAAAATTGAATTGAAGGGATGCCTCCTTAGCTTACTTTATGAAGCCAGTGTCACTCTGATACCAAAATCTGAAAAAACACAATGAAAAAGAAAACTACATGCCAATATCCCTAATGAACAGAGATGCAAAAATCTTCAACAAAATACTAGCATATTGAATCCAGCAGCACATCAAAAAGTTAATTCGCTATGATCAAGCAAGCTTTACTCCTGGGATGCCAGATTCATTTAACATGTGAAAATTAATAAATATGATTCATCACATAAAGAAAATTAAAAACAAAAAGCATATGATTATCTCAATAGATGCAGGAAAAGTTTTTGATAAAATCCAACATCCCTTCATAATAAGAATGCTCAACAAACTGTGTATCAAAGGAACATATCTTAAAATAATTGGAGCCATCTATGATGAACCCACAGCCAACATCATACTGAATAGGCAAAAGCTGGAACAATTCCCCTTAAGAACAGGAACAGGACAAGGATGACCACTCTTGCCATTCCTATTCAACATAGTAATAGAAGTCCTAGCCAGAGCAGTAAGGCAAGAGAAAGAAATAAAAGCATCCAAATAGCAAAAGAAGTCAAAACATGTCTCTTTGCTGATAATATGATTATATATCTAGAAAACCCTAGAGATTCCACTGAAAGGCTCCTAGAACTGATAATGACTTCAGTGAAGTTTCAGGCTACAAAATCAATGTTTGACAATTATTATCATTTCTAGGCACCAAAAATGTTCAAGCTGAGAGAAAAATAAAGAATGCAATCTCATTTACAATAGCCACACAAAAATAAAATACGTAGAAATACATCTAACCAAGGAGATAAAAGGTGTCTACAAGAAGAACTACAAACCACTGCTGAAAGAAATCATAGATGACATTATCAAACTGAAAGACAGTCCATGCTCATGGATTGAAAGAATATCATTAAATGGACCAACTGCACAAAGCAATCTACAGATTCAACGCTATCCCTATCAAACTGCCAATGCTATTTTTCACAGAATTAGAGAAAATTATCTAAAATTCACATGGAACCAAAAAAGAGACTCAATAGTCAAGACAATCCTAAGCAAAAAGAACAAGGCTGAAGGCATCGCATTACCCCACTTCAAAGTATATAATAAGGCTATAGAAACCAAAACAGCATGGTGCTGGTACAAAACAGGCACATAAACTACCAAAATATCTGGAATGCAACAAAAACAGTGTTAAGAGAGAATTTTATAGTGCTAAATGCTTACATTAAGTAGTAGAAAAGATCTCAAATGAAAAAGAGAACCCAATAATAAAGCTGCATACCTACAGCCATACAATCTTTGACAAAGCTGACAAAAATAAACAATGGGGAAAGGACTTCCCATTCAACAAATAGTGCTGGAATAGCTGGCTAGTCCTATGCAGAAGAATGAAACTGGACACTTACCTTTCACCATATAAACAAATAAAATCAAGATGGATTAAAGGTGTAAGTATAACACCTCAAACTATAAAAATTCTAGAATAAAACCTAGGAAACACCATTCTGAACATGGGCTTTGGAAAAGAATTTATGACTAAGTCCTCAAAAGCAGTTGCAACAAAACCAAAAATTGACAGTTAAACTAAAGAGCTTCCGTATAGCAAAAGAAATTATCAACAGAACAAATAGACAACCTACATAATGGGAGAAATTATTTGCAAACTATGCATCTGACAAAGGTAGAATATCCAGAATCTATAAGGAACTTAAATAATTCAACAAGCGAAAACAACCCCATTTAAAAATGTGCAAAAGACATGAGCAATTACTTCTCATAGAAGACATACAAGTGGCCAATAAATATATTTTAAAATGCTCATCATCACTAATCATCTGACAAATGCAAATTGAAAACACAGTGAGATGCCATTTCACATCAGTCAGAGTGCCTATTATTAAAAAGTCAAAAAATAATATATGCGGTGAGGCTGTGGAGAAAAGGGAACACTTACATACCATTGATGGGAATGTAAATGTTCAGTAGCTGTGGAAAGCAGTTTGAAGATTTCTTGAAGAGCTTAAAACAAAACTACCATTCAACCCAGCAGTCCCATTACTGGGTACGTACCCAAAAGAAAATAAATCATTCCACCAAACATACACATACACTTGTGTGTTCATTGCAGCACTATTCACAATAGCAAAGACATGAGGTCGGCCTTGGTGCCCACCAACAGTGGATTTGATAAAGAAAATGTGGTACATATTTATTTCCATATACCATGAAATATACACAGCAATAAAAATGAATGAGATTATGTTTTTTATAGGAACATAGATATAGCTGGAGGCCATATCCTAAGCAAATTAACACAGAAACCAAAATAAAAATACCACGTTCTCACTTATAAGTGACTCCTAAACATTGGATCTACATGGACAAAACAACAGACACTGAGGACTACTAGAAGAGGGAGAGACGGAAGGGAGCAAAGGTTGAAAAACTGCATATTATATCCAGCTCACTACTTGAGTGACAGAATCATTCACACCCCAGATCTCAGCATCACACAATATACCAATCAATAAATCCACACACATACACCCAAATCTAAAACAAAAGCTGAAATTATAAAAAAGGAAAGTCTCTAATAATATATTGAAATGCATATTAAAATCTTAAGGCAGTTTATTTAATGGCCCAATAAAATGTCAGCATAGGAAAATTGTTTTCTTATTCACAGCAAAAGCAATAACTAATTAGAAAATGTTTTATTCACAAAGGTAAAAATAATTATAAAGTACTTAAAAATAAGAGTAGCAAGAAATGGGCAAGATAAGAACACCATGATGAGAATGAACATGAAAAACAACTGAATAGATGGAAGGTCTCATTTTCCTGGTTGAGATTAAATTTTATAAATATATGAGCACTTCCCAAATTAAATTGTACATTTAATTCATTCCCACTAAAAATTTGAATAGAGTTTCTTATTAAATCTGACAAATTTATTCTAAAGGTAATCTTTAAGAATAACCATGACAATTTGAAAAAGATCAAGAAAGGTTAGAGTAGGTAGTTTCTAAGAGGGTCTCCAATTATCTCTGCCTCCTACTATTCATGCCCTTGTGTAATCCCCTCCCTTTGAGATGGTTTGGCCCTACAAAATGATCTGTATTCCTATGATGAATACATATGACAAAAATGAGATATCACTCCTGAGATTAGGTTACTAAAAGACTATGGCACCCAAAGACTTGGGCATCCTCTCTCATTTGATTTAGAGCCAGCAAGCTATCACGTTGTGAGCTGCCTTATGGAAAGACCCAATTGGCAAGGACTTGAGGCCTGCCACCACCCACAAGTGATCCTCACCCACTTGAGCCTTACATAACCTCAACCCTATATGACACTTTGATTACAGTCTTGTGAAAGATCCGAAGCCAGAGGCCCTCTGCTAAAATATGCCCAGATTCCTGACCCATGGGATAATAAATGTTTGTTGTTTTAAGCTGCTAAGTTCAGATAATTTTTATGCAGCAATCAATAATTCACACAACCATAAGCATTCAGTTCCTTTACCCAGCTATCCCTTCAACATTATCCAGCTTCCATTGTGGCCCAATAAATATAAACAGAGAGAATAAATCAGTCAGGGGGCTCTGCATATTCACGATTCCATGAGGGCTTCTATTGTTACTTCCAGATAGCCATGTTGAGGAGTTTTATGTGGAAAAATAGGTGAATTCACCAAAGAAGTCTCCAGAAGCTTGTCTTACTCTCATGGGCAATCAATCATTAACTTCCTGTGCTCTACAACCACTTGGCCTTCAGCCTTGCAGGCTCAGCAACATGATATTGTGGTCAAACAAGGACTGATCCATCTCTTAGAGTTGGACTCATATCAGTCAAGCACAAGACTTGGAAAATAAAACCAACATTTACATTTACAAATTTAAAATAGAGTTAGAGAGAACTCTAACTTTCATGGGATCTTGAATACACAGATGCCCATGAATCATCTGTTCTCCCTGTGTAAGTTACTTGGGCAGCAATGGAAGCTGAATAAGGTTAGTGGGTTGATTGGAAGAATGAATGTTTATAATTATGTATGAAGTATTGATTACTGCATAAAAATTATCCAACTCTAGTATCTCAAAACCACTTTGAAACTTTGAAGTGCTTCAGAACCTAAAATGCTTGCTGCAGGACCTGGCAGCTCTCAATAAACAGCAACTCTTATTATTATCCATCATTTGTGTTTTCACCAGTGCTTAGGCACAAAAGGAAGATGTCTGGGAACTAGAACAGAACATGAGCATTGGAATCAGACAAATGTAGGTCCAAATTCTATGCTGTCATTTAGTGCTTTCAGCTTCCACTGCAGGAAGGGGAGCATCACTTTGCTTTCATTACAGGTACTTGAGAAAATGGATATATATTAGAGGTATTTGAAATCACCTAGAGAAATCCAAAGACTAGAAACAAATATTCACCTTAACAAGTCTGGACGCCATAAAACATTTTAGAACCAGAAGTTGCAAGTGTCTGCCTAGAAGGCAATATAAATAAGCTGTAAGAGATAACTAAACTTGAGGTTTATCTAATGCCTCAGGTCTGCCAGTGAGGGTAGAAGTATTTAGTGTTAGTGTCTATGGTGATTACTTAATAAACCAGCCAGTTGTTCCATGGCCCATGCTGTGGCCTGCAAAATGCTCTAAGTAACTTACGTAAGTTTATGATAATTGATATTGGGGCCACAGTGACATCACTGACCACAGGAAACAAGAAGATATAAATCTGCTGGAAAAGCGTTAGTTAGAATCTACTACCAGAGGGAGAAGTTATTTTAAGAAGACTGTGTTGAATTTGCCATATCCAATGATAGAAGACGCATTTACTTATTATTCCACGATGTATGACTTTTAATTTAGATCAAATAACCATTCTTTTACGTTAATTAAACTCTGCTTTAATTCAACGGTTTTTTGGTGTGTGCAAAAAAAAAAAGCAATAGCTATTCATGTATTGGCTCCATTTATAAAAGAAAAATTATATGTAAACATTTTATATTGGTGTCTTCAAATGAGTCCAACTGAAATTCAATTGAGCTGATTCCAACAAAGGTTTAATCTTTCTTTTTTTTTTTTCAACATTCAGAATGATAGTAAAGCTTTTGGAAGTTTATTCTAGCAAAGGAAAACACTTGACATTAATGTAAATATTATTATAAATCCAAGAAATAAGTTCAACACTGAAAATAAAAGTACTATTGTGTGTGTGCATCTGAATTTTAATGAAGCATAGTATTACGGTAAAACAATGTTCTTATTAAGAAACTTATGAAGCAGAAACATACAAAATTAGGTTTTTACACACAAATTCATAATTACATTCAAACCTGCAATATTCTAAAAACCAAATAGATGCCATGGTTGGCACCATTTATAAATATTACATATATACACAGAATAATATAAGTACAACATCTTTACATTGGGAATATTATTAAATTAAAAAAAAACTCTTAAGGTTGGCAGCAGGTACATTTTCTCTTTGCTTTCTGTTATTACTCAGATTTTAGACATGTTTGTGTCTTTGAAAAATTACTTTGTAAATCAATTTGTTCCAGAAATGTATTAGAATTTTTAATACTTTCTCTAAATTTTGATTGCACTTTGAACATAAGCAATTTAAAGTCTCTAATTATTCAATGATTATAACACCAAAACAACTTAAATTTTGAAACTTTCAGAAAATTACAATTTTTGAAAACAAAGCTCCTAAACAGAAATGTTGAAATTTATTTTTTTCAAAGCTGGAGAAATGGAAAAATTAAATGAGAGCTTTAACTCTGATAATGCTTTGGAATATCTCTACACATGAGAAGAATCTATTTATTTTTAACTGTTGAAAAAACAAAAAATAAAATTTACCATCTTAACAATGTTTAAGTGTACATCTCAGTAATGTTAAGTATATTCAAATTGTTTTGCATCTAATCTCTAGAACTGTTTCATCTTGCAAAACTGAAACTCCATACTTTTTAAACAGCTCCCCGTTTTCCCACTAGCCTCAGCCTTTGAAACCACTATTCTTTTTGAATTTGACTATATAAGTAGAACTATGCAATTGTTTTGTGACTGGCTTATTGTACATAGCATGATGTCCTCGAGGGTTACTTATATTGTAGCGTGTGTCAGAATTCCTTTTGTTTTGAGGCTGAATAATATTCCATCAAATGTATATGTCATGTTGTTTATCCAATCATCTGTCAATGAACAAAAGCTGCTTCCACTTCTTGGCTATAATGAATAGTGACGCTATAAACATGAGTGTACAAATATCTCTTTGACATCCTCCTTTCAATACTTTTGGAAATATGCCCAGTAGTGGTATTGTTGAATCATATAATAATTTCATTTTTAATTTTTTGAGAAACATTTTTTATAACATACTATTTTCCACAGTGGCTGCACCATCTTACTTTCCTATCAACAGTGCACAGAGGTTCCAATTTTTCCACATCCTCATAAACACTTATTATTTTCTGTTTTATTTTGTTTTGATAGTAGCCATCCTAATAGATGTGAAGTTTTGATTTGCATTTCTCTAATGAGTAGTGATTCTAAGCATCTTTTTATATGCCCATTGATCATTGGTATATTTTCTCTAGTGAAGTGTTTATTCAAGTCAGTTGCCCACTTTTGAATGGTTATTTGTATTTTGTTGTTGAGTTGTTGGCATCCTTTATACATTCTGGATATTAAACCTTTATCAGATATAAGATTTGCAAACATTTTCTACCATTCTATAGGTTTCTGTTTTTGTTCTATTGCTTATACCCTTTCATGCGCAGAAGTTTTTTATTTTGATGCAGTCCAATTTGTCTATTTTTACTTTTATTGCCTGTGCTTTGGTGTCAAATTCAAGAAATTATTCCCAAATCAAATGGCATGAAGTTTTGTCCTTATGTTTTATAGTTGCAGGTTTTATGTTTAGGTTCCTTGAATCATTTTAAGTTAATTTTTGAAATATGGTATGAAGTAGGCATCGTACTTCATTCTTTTGTATTTTCCCAGCACTATTTCTTGAAAAAAACTATTCTTTCTCCATTGAATTGTCTTGACACTATTGTTGAAAATCATATGACCATATATATAAGAATTTATTTCTGAGCTCTCTAGTCTATTCCAGTGGTCTATATGTCTCTGTTATGCCAGTACCATGCTGTTTGGATTACTGTATCTTTGTAATAACTTTTGAAATCAGAAAGTGTGAGATCTCCAGCCTTGATCTTTTTCAAGATTGTTTTGGCTATTTGAGATGCTTTGAGAATTAAAGTATATTAATTTTAGGATGGATTTTTGTATTTCTGCAAAAATGTCATTGGTATTTTGACAAGGATTGCTCTAACTTTGTAGATCCCTTTGAGAGTACTGGCATCTTTGTGATATTAAGTCTTCCAATCCATGAACACAGAATATCTTTCCATTAGTTTTTGTCCTCTCTAATTTTTCTCAGCAGTGTTTATAGTTTTCGGTGTGTAAGTCTTTTACTTCCTTGTTTAACTTTATTCTTAAATATTTTGTTTTTTGATACTATTGTAAATGAAATTGTTTTCTTAATTTTGTTTTCAGATTGTTTATTGTTAGTTTACAGAAATACAACTGACTTTTGTGTGTTGATTTTATATCCTACAACTTCGCTAAACTTACTTATTAATTCTAATAGCTTTCGTGGCATCTTTAGGGTTTCCTGTATGTAAGGTCATGTTGACTGTAAACAGAGATAATTTTGCTTCTTCTTTCTTTCCAATTTTGATGCTGGTCTGATTACTCAAGCTAGGACTTCCAGTACTATGCTACAGAAGTACTAAAAACAGGTATTTTTATTTTGTTCCTGTTCTTAGAGGAAAAGCTTTCAGTCTTTCACCACTGAGTATGATGTTAGCTGTGTGGTTTTCACTTATGATGTTTATATGTTGAGGTAGTTTTCTTCTGTTCCTATTTTGTTGAGTGTTTTGTTCATTAAAGGGTGTTTAATTTTGTCAAATACTTTTTCTGCATCAGTCTTCATCAGGGATCTTAGGCTGTAGTTTTATTCTCTTGTAGTGTCTTTGTCTGGCTTTGGTATCAAAATGAGTTTGAAAGTGGCCCCTCCTCTTCAAAGTATTGGAAGAGGTTGAGGAGAATTGGTGTCAATTCTTCTTTAAATGTTTGGTAGAATTCACCAGTGAAACCATCTGGTCCTGGGATTTTCCTTGTTGGTAGGTTTTTTATTACTGACTCAATCTCTTTACTAGTTATAAGTTGGTTCACAATTTCTGTTTCTTCATGATTCAGTCTTGGTAGGCTGTGTGGTTCTAGGAACTTATTCATTTCATCTAGGTTACCAAATTTGTTTAAGTACAAGTGTTTATTGTATCATCCAATAATCCTTCTTCTTGTAAAATTGGCTGTAATCGCCCGTTTTATTTTTTATTTTAGTTAAGTCTTCTCTCTTTTTGTCTTAGTTAAGCTAAAGTTTTGTCCTTCTGCTATTAATTTCTAATTTCAGTCCATTGTAATTGGAGAAGATACTTTGTATGACTTACATTTTCTGAAATTTGTTAAGACTTATTTTGTGGACTAACATATGGTCCATTGTGGGGAATGCATACCTGAGAAAAATGTGTATCTTACTCTTGAGGGTAGATGGTCTGTATATGTCTGTTAGTATCAACAGCTGTATAGTGTTGTTCATGTCCTTTAGTTTGCTTATTGATCTTTTATAAGCTGTTCTATCCATTACTGAAAGTGAAGTACTGAAGTTTCCTACTATTATTGTAGATCTATTTCTCCTTTCAATTCTTTCAATGTTTGTTTTATATATTTAGGAGTTCTAATGTTAGTACATATATAATTGTTATATCCTCTTGGTAAATTAATCTTTTTATCATTAATAATTTTTTTTCTCTCTTATAACATCTTTGACTTAAAGTATTCTGTGTGATATTATTAGTATGCTATTCCATCACTCTTGGTTCCAATTTGGATGGAATATCTTTTTCCGTGTGTTTAATTTCAACATATGCATGTCCTTAAATCTAAAATAAGTCTTTTTGTCTCTAAAGTGAGACAGCATATAGAATTATGATTTGTTATTTATTCAGCAGCCAATCTATGTGTTTTGATTGGAGAGTTTAACCACTTACATTCGCTTACATTCAATATAATTATGGACAAAGAAAAATTTACTATTGCCATTTTTGTTCATTGTTTTCTGTATGTCTTATAGTTTTTTGGTCCCTCAGAAAAGAATTTCCTGATGGAGTTCCTACTTATAATTAGATAATTGTACATTCTGTGCTGGAATGAAATGAAATTGAATAGGCCTATGATTTTCATAACATCCGAAAATCTGCTGAAAGACTCCAAAGGCTTATACAGGCAACTTATATTTGATCCGTCTCTTACATAAAAACATTAATTAAGAAAAGATATTCTGAATAGAGATAAAAGATAGTACCTCTGAAAATGTTGGGGTTGACATATTGCTTCATTTCAATATAAAACCAAATGGATTTGGGGATAGCCTCCAATTAGAAGAATTTGCTTTAAGCTGACTGGGTACCTCAGTACGTATAGTGAGAGTATTTTTTCCATTAACAATATTATGTTCTGCAGAGAAGAGACAAATGAAGGCACAAACAATTTCAAATTGATTAACCATAAATGATACTTGTGAACAAGACTTCAGATAATTTTATGAAAATAATAAAAATAAGATCACATTTAAAAAAATACATTCTTTAGTAAAATGCTAGTTTCACAGAATTAGAGACAAATATGCTTAAGAAACTGATCCAAGTACAAGAATATGTATGAATAATAAATATTCTGCTTGTTATTTTTAAAATTTTTTAAACATAATAAAATTTTAAATTTTGGTTAAATATACACAGATGCATTTATGTTTTTAAATTCATTTTTGAAAAATAATTTGAATGAAACTATTTGTAAGTCTGCTAATACAACAAAAACAATTTTCAATTTTTTGTTTAATAAATAAATATTTTTAAATCATTTTAAAAGATTTTCGTCCTCTCTTTCATTTTCAGAAGTGTTCCAATGTGGTGTTGAATTATATGGTCACCCTCTCTATACATAACATATCTGGACATCCCTAAACATAGGCTAAACATAGGCTTGTCCTTACTTGTCCTTGGACTCAGAAATTCTATTTAAAGATGAGGCTGCCTCCAATAGGTAGCTGTATGCTTGAAGGTTGCACCCTCCACTAACATGGGAGGACTAGAGAAAATCCAAGGTAGGTACCAACCAGACAGAAAGAACCCCAGCATGTTCTGCAATAGCCAAACTGATCTTGATAAGGAAGGGAAGTTTTCTCCCAAGCAATTGGTTCTCTTTGAAAGATTTGAGAAAAGCATGCCGGAATTTCAAAGAAGAGGGCAACCTGTGAAGACCACAAAGCAGGGGAAAGAAAGGTCACAAGGAGGTCTTTGGATACATAGGAAAATAACAGCTGCACTATTCACAATAGCAAAGACATGGAATAAACCCAAATGCCCATCAATGATAGACTGGATAAAGAAAATGTGACAGATATACACCATATAATACTATGCAGCCATAAAAAGGAATGAGATCATGTACTTTGCAGGGCCACAAATGGAGCTGGAAGCTGTTATCCCCAGCAAACTAATACAGGAACAGAAAACCAAACACCACATATTCTCACTTATAAGTGGGAGCTGAATGATGAGAACACATGGACACATGGGGTGGGCAGAGGACAACACACACTGGGGCCTGGCAAGAGGGAGAGCATCAGGAAGAACAGGGAATGGGTGCTGGGCTTAATATCTAGGTGATGGGTTGATATGTGCAGCAAACCACCATGGCACACGTTTACCTATGTAACAAACCTGCCCAACCCACACATGTACCCTAGAACTTAAAAGTTGCGAAATAAAAATAAATAAATAAATAAATAAATGCTGATGAACTTTGAAAAACAGAGCAAAAGAAAATAACAGCTGCAGTTTCATGTATTCAGTGCTTACCACACCATGTGCTAAGCACTTGATGGACACATTACATACATCGTTTCTCCTCATCCTTCAACACTGCTACAAGATGGGTGTGTTATCCCCATTTTCCAGATAAAAACCTGAAGCTCACCCAGGTCTGGGAGCTCTTTGCTGCTACACCACCCTGTCTGCCTCGGTAGAGGGCAATGGAGAGCATGTAAGAAAACAAAAGGAAGGAGAAAATGTTAAGAAAGGCAAATAAATCAAGGATGCAACTGGAGAAAAAGAATTGTTCTATTAAGCAAGAATGACTAAAGACCTTTACCGACTATGAAAAACTTACATGTTCGAAATAAATTGGCTTTGGATAAGCTTGAGAACAGTGGACTGCTAGAACCCTTATTATGTCTACCAGAAACAAATATGCCTTCTTTTCGGTGACACATGTGCAGAGTGCCAAAGCTGGATATTAATTACTGAGTGACTTCAACTACCAGCCATCCTCTAGAAGTCCGCTGTGAAGTGGAATGTGAAATAACACAGGTAATCACAGACATAGGTTACTGGAAATGATGCAAACACATTATTCTCCCCAAATTAAAACACTCTACTCATGTCCAGAGCTTGAAAATTTGTTTCTCAGTAAAGGTCAAGAAAACCAAACACTTCTTGAATTTAATTATTAAGCCAGCTGTCAGTCACTGGCAGTGACACAAGCAGGAAGAAATTTCAAGTCAGGAAATCAGCTGCAGTTAGCATGACAGGGTCCTTGCATCTTTAATCAGGAACTCGTCTGTCAGAATATTTTATTTATCACTGAAAAAATAATGCCAGCTGGGCATCTATTTTATTCCCTTACCGTATCTTGTTTTTTTTTTTTTTTTTAATAGCAAATCTAGCAAACAAGACCTTAGTTTACTAAGATTTGATGGATTTCAGTAGGGTTAATAATTGTATTAATTTGTCATGAACTGTCCACATTCTAAAGTAGTGCCCTGAAGCAAGATCAAAGTATGAGATACCAATGGCAATTAATTTTGTTTATAAGTTTAGGCATGAGAGTGACTGATCCAGACAGAAGAACTGGGTTCTATCCCTTGACTCCACCACTACCAACTAGCAGTGACTTCAAAAATTAAAGGGGTGTGTGGTGAGAAATCAAGATTGGTAGATGAGAAGGGAGTACTTAAATCGATTCAGAGTGAGTGAGGAAGAGGCCTCAATCACCTGCCATTGGCTCTAGAACCACCACCGCAACTAATTTTTCCTCTGTAACTTTGATGAATTCACTTAAATTCTCGAATCTTTAATTTGCCAGTTGTAAAACAGGAATAGAATGCTCAAAAAGGAGTTTACTAGTAATGGTCTGAAGGTGATGGTGGTTATGAGTGATTTTTATGCTGTTCTTTCTGCTTGTCTGTTTTCTCTAGTTTTTCTGAAATGAAATTTAAAGCATGTTATGAAATTTAAATATTCTTTGATTTTTATACATCAAAGTTTCCTTAAGATTGAGTTATGCACTAGCTACTGATGAATTTTTTGATGAAAACCTCATTTTTACACATGGGTTTACAATAGAGGAAGTAATTCATCATTGACTCAAATTTTAGTGAATATTTGTCTACAGTCTACATTGCTTCTCAATGAATTCTAAGGCTTCTTCCATCAGGAAAATGTTTCCGAATTTTCAGAATGCCCTAGAAAAAAATTATGATTATGTACGTTTTAGAATTTGCAGATACTATAAACTCAGTTTTAAAGATTCACAGGACAAATTTGCTTATGCAAGGCTATGTCAAGTCTCAAAGCAACAAACCCATTTAATTCCACATTTCAAAATTCATTTCATCACTGTACCCTTTTTGAGCCTCACCGATAAGTATCTGTAGAATCAGAATTCCATTTGGGAAAGACTGCTGTTGGCAATTGAAAACTGTTAACGACAGTTTAGAGGAGAATGACATCTCTTGACCTCTGGACAATCCCCTACTTCCTTCCCTTTCTCCCTTCTCCAATTTCCTAATTTCTGTTTTAGGCCAGAACAGAATCCACTCTCAGGAGTCTGGGCACTGGGAATCTGGGGTTCACTTAAAAGAAGAGAAAGTCTATCTGCTGGTGGCCACTTGGGAGACTTTGTTACCAAAGAGCTACTTTGAGGTGAGCAATGCGTCACCCATGCTTGTCACACATGGGTGACAGGAATCTCCAGTACAGCAGTACCCAGTCATGCCCCACTTCCAGCCTCCTCCAATATAAAACTCCCCTCCTCATGGTAAGATATAAGGGTTGGAGGCTATTATTAGGTGAAGGTAAATCCCTTTCCTCTTCAACTTGCTACTTTTTTATCATTTTTACTTGTATCCTGAGTTAGGTTTAAAGGCTTAATTAGATTCAGGTTAACATTTTTGGCAAGGGTGGAGTCAGCTAATTCTTTACGGGAACTCTGATGGAAGTTATCTGTGATCTACCCCTCACTGGGACCTGGCTGCACTCTCTTTAACACATGACCCACATTAAGTCTCAGGTCTGACATGGGCTCAGAAGCTGAGTCTGGTGGCCTCATGTATTCATTGCCTCATAGCTCATACACCATTCTATAGAGGATCAAATCCAGCTCTCAATCTTACCCAACAAAGGGAAAAGTCAGTTGTAAAATTCATAGGGTCCGTAGGTTTTAAAATAACAATATGCCTTATTGAGGAAAAGCCTTGTTTTAATTGGTAAAGAGAAAATAAAAATAACTATAGACTATGCCTACAGAACACCAAGGAGACAGAGAATGCTGTTTACATGTAGCAGGCATGTGAATCTTTAAATGTATCCCAGCGTTTCTGGTACATTATGTATTTGTTCTCATTGGTTTCGAAGAACATCTTTATTTCTGCCTTCATTTCTTTGTTTATTCAGTCATCATTCAGGAGCTAGTTGTTCAGTTTCCATGTAGTTGTGTGGTTTTGAGTGAGTGTCTTAATTCTGAGTTCTAATTTGATTGTACTGTGGTCTGAAAGACTTTTTATTATGATTTCCATTCTTTTGCATTTGCTGAGGAGTGATTTACTTCCAATTATGTGGAAAATTTTAGAGTAAGTGTGATGTGGTTCTGAGAAGAATGTGTATTCTGTGGATTTGGGGTGGAGAGTTCTGTAGATGTCTATTAGGTCCAATTGGTCCAGATCTGCATTCAAGTCCTGGATATCCTTGTTGATTTTCTGTCTCTGATCTGTCTAATATTGACAGTGGAATGTTAAAGTCTCTCATTATTATTGTGTGGGAGCCTAAGTCTCTTTGTAGGTCGTTAAGAACTTGCTTTATGTATCTGGGTGCTCCTGTATTGGGTGCACATATATTTAGGATAGTTAGCTCTTCTTGTTGCATTGATCCTTTTCCACTATGTAATGCCCTTCTTTGTCTCTTTTGATCTTTGTTGGTTTAAGGTCCATTTTATCAGAGACTAGGACTGCAACCCCTGCTTTTTTCTGCTCTCCATTTACTTGGTAAATCTTCTTCCATCCCTTTGAGTCTATGTGTGTCTTCGCATGTGAGATAGGTCTCTTGAATACTGCACACCAATGACTCTTGACTTTTTTATCCAGTTTGCCAGTCTGTGTATTTTGATTGAGGCCTTTAGGCCATTTACATTTAATGTTAATATTGTTATGTGTGAAATTGATCCTGCAATTTTGTTACTGGCTGGTTGTTTTGCTCATTAGTTGATGCAGTTTCTTCATTATGACATTTGTCTTTACCACTTGGTACGTTTTTGCAGTGGCTGGTACTGGTTGTTCCTCTCCATGTTTAGTGCTTCCTTCAGGAGCCCTCCTAAGGCAGGTCTGGTGGTGACAAAATCTCTCAGCAATTGCTTGCCCATAAAGGATTTTATTTCTCCTTCACTTATGAAGCTTAGTTTGGCTGGATATTAAATTCTGGGTTGAAAGTTCTTTTCTTTAAGGATATTGAATATTGGCCCCACTCTTTTCTGGCTTGTATGGTTTCTGCTGAGAGATCCTCTGTGAGTCTGCTGGGCTTCCCTTTGTGGGTGACCCAACCTTTCTCTCTGGCTGCCGTTAGCATTTTTCCTTCATTTCAACCCTGGTGATTCTGATGATTATGTGCCTTGGGGTCAGCTAATTATTTACGGGAACTCTGATGGAAGTTATCTGTGATCTACCCCTCACTGGGACCTGGCTGCACTCTCTTTAACACAACCTTTCTCTCTGGCTGCTGTTAGCATTTTTCCTTCATTTCAACCCTGGTGAGTCTGATGATTATGTGCCTTGGGGTTGCTCTTCTTGAGGAGTATCTTTGTGGTGATCTCCATATTTCCTGTATTTGAATGTTGGCAAGCCTTGCTAGGTTGGGGAAGTTCTCCTGGAAGAGTGTTTTCCAGCTTAGATTCATTCTCCCTGTCATATTCAGGTACACTGATCAAGCATGGATTAGGTCTTTTCACAGAATCCCATATTTCTTGGAGGCTTTGTTCATTTCTTTTCACTCTTTTTTCTCTATTCCTGCCTTCTCATTTTATTTCACTGAGTTGATCTTCAATCTCTGATATCCTTTCTTCTGCTTGATAGGTTCAGCCATTGAAACTTGTGTATGCTTCGAAAAGTTCTCATGCTGTATTTTTCAGCTCTGTCAAGTCGTTTATGTTCTACTCTAAGCTGGTTATTCTAGTTAGCATTTTGTCTAATCTTTTCTCAAAGTTTTCAGTTTCTTTGCATTGGGTTAGAACATGTTCCTTTAGCTCAGTGAAGTTTGTTATTACCCACCTTCTTAAGCCTGCTTCTGTCAATTTGTCAAACTCATTCTCCAACCTGTTTTGTTCCCTTGCTGGTGAGGAGTTGTGATCCCTTGGAGGAGGAGAGACATTCTAGTCTTCGATGATTTCATCCTTTTTGCGCTGGTTTCCTCCGATCTTTGTGGGTTTATCTACCTTTGATCTTTGAAGTTGGTGATTTCAGATGGGGTCTCTGAGTGGACATCCTTTCTGTTGATGTTGAAGTGATTTCTTTTTGTTTTTTAGTTTTCCTTCTAACTGTCAGGCCCCTCTGCTGTATGAAGGTTTTTTTGTTTTTTTTTTTTTTTTGGTTATACAGGGGTCAGGGAGCCACTTGAGGAGGCAGTCTGTCCCTTGTCTGCCTGTAGAGGTGCTGCTGGGCTGCCTCAGACTCAGCCTGGCTGCTGTGTAGGCTTCCTCTGGCTTTTGTTTATGCAGGTGAGATTAGACCTACTTTCACAATGGTGGATGCCCTTCCCCTCACCGAGCTGGATTGTCCTGGGTCGAGCTCAAACTGATGTGCTGGCTGCAAAACTCTCAAGTAAGAGGGCTTCAGTTTGCTGGTCTTTGTGGGGGTGGGACCTGCCAAGCCATATCACCTGTCTCCCTGCTTTCAGCTCTCCCTTTTTCTGCGGGGGTGGGGGGCAGGTAGATCCATCCCGCGGGCACTGTAGGTGCTAGCCAAAACCTCCGCCCAGTTCTGTGCTGACAACTTGCAGCACCAGGCTGGCCGGAGCTGTTGCTCAGATCTGCACTGGCAACTCACAGTACTTCTCAGCCTGGCAGTGTTTTCCCAGACTGTGGGTTCAAAGGGAATGAGAGAAGCACAGTATCTGAACCAGAATGCTGAGGGGGGTAAAGTCCCTGATCCTCCAGTGAGTTGCACTTCCTGGGTGGGGCAGCACCCCACCCTGCCTCGATTTGCCCTCCCTGGACTACACCCATTGTCCAACCAGTCCCATTGAAATGAACCTGGTACCTAGGTTAGAAATGCAAGTTCACTCATTTTCTGCATCTCTCTCCCTGGGAGATGCACTCCAGAGCTGTTCCTATTCAGCCATCTTGGTGGAAGTCTCTGATTTCATTTTTTTTTTAAATGTGTTTCTTGCCAATCTTTTCACATCAGCATATAAGTCAACCTCATTTTTCTTCAGGATGGCACAATATTCCACAATATGGATGCAACATATTTAACTACTTCCCCATGATGGAAATCTGGGTTATTTTCTTTGGTTTGTTTTTTTATTTTTGTTTCTCCTCTTATTACAGATAGAGCTGGACTTCCAATATATACAGCTTTACACTGATTCACAAATGTTTCTATAGGACAGTTTTCTAAAATAGAAACAACCAAGTCAAAGGGCATGCATCTTCAATATTGATAGCTGTGTCTCAGTTACCTTCCAGAAAGGCTTGACCAATGAACACTTCCTTGATATCACTGAAAATTATAAACATTTTAGATTTCTGAACTTGGTCAAGAAATACTTCTTCATTTTAATTTTTACCTATGGTTACAAGAGTGGCTGAACATGTTTTTATATACACATTTGCAAACTGTTTATCTTCTATGAATTGTTCTATGAAAAGAAAAATTACCTCTAATCCATTTTTCTTTTACATTTTTAGGAGCTTTTTATATGTATATGTTATATGTGCTGCAAATATTTTCTCCCAGTCTGTTGCTTCATTAAAACAAAAGTTTCTCTACTTTTACAAATGAAATAAGTTCCTTTTCCTGCTTCCTCTTCTTGTTTTTTGAGAAAGGGTCTCACTCTGTCACCCAGGCTAAAGAGAAGTGGCACAATAATGTCTCACTGCAGCCTCAACCTCCCAGGCTTAAGCAATCCTCTAGCATCAGCTACCCAAGTAGTTAAAACTACAGGTGTACATTGCCATGTCTGGATAATGTTTTTTCTTTTTTTATTCTATGGAGAGGAGATCTCACTATGTTGCCCAGGCTGGTCTCAAACTCCTGGGCTCAAGGGATCCATCCCCCTGGGCCTCCCAAAGTACTGGGATTGCACGTGTGAGTTACCACACCTGGCCAATTTTTTTCTTTATAGATTTTGAGGTGTAGGCTTTACTTAAAAGCACTTTCCTCAACATAAGTTTAGGGAGCACTTTACATTTCCTTCCTATATTTTAATTTTTCCCTATGTTTGCTTTTCAATTCACCTAAATTTTATTTTTCAGAACATGAGGCAGGAGTATAATTTCATTATTTTGAATTCTTCCAATTGGTTTAAAATTGCATTTTTATCATAAATTAAATTCCTATATAGACCTGGATGTTTCTGGTCTCTCTTCTGTTTTATTTATTTAATTGTCTTTTTCTGCACCAATATCACTTTAAAAAAAAAAAAGCACATGTAACTCTATTGTTTTGATGTAGACATTTTAACATGGTAGGCAAGTCTCCCCACTGTTCTTGTTCAAAAATTATTGATTCACCTAGTGCAATTTTCTTTAAAATGAACTTTAGAATTAGATTGTAAAACTTTATATATAAATAATCCATTTGGAGTTTTGAGTTGAGACTTCATGAAATTTACAATTTGGGGAGAATTTATATCTTTCAACATTGCATTTTTCTATCTAGAAATATGGTACGTGCATCTCCATTTGTGTCAGGCCCTCATGTCCCTTAAAGTTTTGAAGTTTTAATTGCATAGATATTGTACAATTGAGGCATGAGAATAGGGTCTGGAGGCAGGGAACCTAAGGCTAATTCACATTGATTTCCTAGAACTAAATCAAAAGAAAAATCCTAACTTTCCATGCCTAAGTAACAAAAGGGCCAGAGGCTACACCCTTTGCAAACCCCCACCTTTTCTGGCAGCAAATGGAAAATTGAAAGAATCTCTGATTGGTTGCATAAAGTAATTGTCTTTTTCTGCATAAAGGAACCAATCTGACATTTGCATAGGAGTGTAACATTGTAATTTCATTGTCTGCAATCAGCCTGATTGATTGTGGACAGCAGGCATCAGTCCGATTAGTCCGGCAACCAATCAGATGAATGCCTGCTGTCCACAATCAATCAGACTGATTGCTAGCCAAGTATTTGTTTGCATAGAAGTGCAACTTTTTAACTTCACTTTAGCCTCTGATTGGTTGTGGGAATCAATCAGTGTTTGCATAGGAGTTTGCATAGGGGTATGATCTTTGTAACTTTGCCTCAGCTTCTGATTGGTTGCTTTCCATAACAAATCAGACTAATTGCAGGCCCACCATTTCATTTGCATGAGGTGAACACCAAGGGGCCCATGGGAAACCTCTAGGGGAGTAATTGGACCAGAGAAGATTCTGTGTCTGGGGCCCTTGAGTCTGCTAGTCAGCCAGCTCCCACACTGTGGAGCATACTTTCATTTTCAACTAATCTCTGCTTTTGTTGCTTCATTCTTTCCTTGCTTTGTTTATGCATTTGATCCAATTCTTTGTTCAAAATGCCAAGAACCTGGACACACTCCACTGGTAACACAATTATGTTAGGTTTATTACTAGGTATTTTGGGTTGCTGATCTTCTATATAAGATCTTTATTCTTTACATTTTTCTGACTGTTTACTGCTGATATGTAGGGAAACAATTTTGGCTGACCTTGTTTTTAGCCAATTTTTAAAAAAAATCATGCCAGTTTTAATAATTTTTCAGTTTATATTCTTATGTTTCTTAGATAGTTAAACATGTTATGTATAGCACCAGGTTCTTTTTTTGTTTTCCTATTTAATACATAATTTCTTAAGAAAGAATTTCAGAACACAAAAGAGTAGAGGTGATAGTAGATACCTGTGTCTTGTGTCAGACTTCACTGGGAACGCTACTAATGTTTCCCTGTGAATTTAGAAGCTAACTGTGTGTTTCTAATAGGTACTCATCAAGTCAAAACAGTTTCATTCTACTCTTATCTTACCATGAATTTTATTTTTATTTTCATTTTCTTTTATTAGTTTGTATTTTGAAGGAGAACAATGCAGAATTAACAGTACTTTTTTCAGACTTTCATGAGATCACTAAGTTATTCCTTTAATTTGCTGATGTGATGAATTATAGTAATAGATTTATTGATACTGAACTACCCTTACACTCTCAGCAAAAATCCTTCCAGGTCAGGCTATATTAATGCACTGTTAAAGTCAATTGAGTAGTTATTTAGGATTTTAATATTTATATTTATATTAAGGTTACTTTATAAGTTTTCTTTGGCTAATGTAAAGAATTGGAAAGCTTCCATGTTTTTCTATATTCTATAAGAATTCTCATAACAGGGAAATTATTTGCTGAATAAAAGTCTGACATAATTAACCTGTAATACAAAATATTTAGTACTATCCTAGGAGTATAAATGTGAATACTTTCAATTTCCTTTGTGGCTATTAATCTGTTCACACTTTTTTTTTTTTTTTTGAGATGGAGTCTCACTCTTTCACCAGACTGGAGTGCAGTGGTGCAATCTCAGCTCACTGCAACCTCTGCTTCCTGGGTTCAAGTGATTCTCCTGCCTCAGCTTCCCCAGTAGCTGGGACTACAGGTGCATGCCACCACGCCCAGCTAATTTTTGTATTTTTAGTATAGACAGGGTTTCACCATGTTGGCCAGGATTGTCTCGATCTCTTGACCTTGTGATCTGCCCACCTCAGCCTCCAAAAGTGCTGGGATTATAAGCGTGAGCCACAGTGCCTGGTCTGTTCACACTTTTTAATATATTTTAAAGTACACTTTGGAAAGTTCCTTTCTTTTTTTAGAAAATCATATATTTATCTAGATTTACAAATTGACATGAAGTTATACATGCTCTCTTACAAAATTTTAAAACATATATATTTATAGTTCTAACCCTTTTCATTTTTAATGTTTGTGTTTTTTTTGCTAAGAGTTGTCTCTATTGTTGTCTTATTGATCAAGTCTGTTGGGTTTTCTTTTTTTAGTCTTTTATCTCAAGATTTTACTTTATTAATTAATTCTATCCAGTTTTTGGCTAATTTTGATGCTTGCTTTTGTGCAGCTCTAAAATACTTAGTTGATTTATTATTAATCTTTTTTCTAATATATATATTTAGGGCAATATTATTTTTCTTCAAATATCTTACTTGCTACATAATAGTAACATAATACTCTAATTGTTGCTTATATTTAAACAGTTTACAAGTTCAACATGATGTCTTTTTTTTTTATAAGTATGATTTTAATCTATTCAGAAGGATGGATTAAAACATCACATCTATCAGATTTATTTTTTCCTGTTCTTTGGTTGTTTCTAATTTCATTATACTATAGGAGGTTTCTACTGTGGGCTCCACAGACAAAATGACACTCATGGCACATACGAGGAAGTTTTCTGACAGTGTAGTTAGCACCAATGTGAGATGCTAAACTCACAGCTAATGAATTTTAAAATCTCAAGAATAATGTGTGACGCTGATGGAATTACTGTGTATAATTTTTTGGTTTCAAAGAGTATTGGCTACTCATACTCTTGACTTTCCATCTTTTATGCTTTATGAAAAATGAAAGTCTCACAGGTTAATACCAGACTTCAGAATGATTCATTTTCTTTTGAGGTGTCGAAAACTCTGTTGTTTTTCATTGTTGGGGCTGGACTGAACTGCTCATTAGAGATTTATGGAAGTGGGCTTATAATGCTTACTTTCCAAAGCTAGCCTTCAACAGCATCTTATCCATGAATCAGAAAGTACAGTGTGTGTGTGTTTAATACTAATACTAGTGCCCCATCTGTGAGATTCTGACATAGTAGGTCTCTCATGGAACCCAGCACCTATTTTTTATTTAAAGAATTTCACAGAAGATTCTGATGAACAGCTAGGTTAAGGATCACTATATTAATTAATTTAACTAAATACAAAAATGCTAACAGAAATACAAGTACCTATTCCTTAACTTCCACAACATTGTTCTCTCTCTCTCTGCAGATTCCTTCTTTCTGCCTGTAAAACATGCTGTGTTCCCACTGTAAAAACAATGCCACACAAAACAAACCTCCACTGATTTTATCATTTCTAAACTTCCCCAGAGTGACTGCAATCAATGTATTTATTTCCTCTCCACCATTTCTTCCTGAACACCCTGACATCTGGCTTCTGCCCATGCTACTCTTTTGGTCATCATCGCTAATATCCAAACAGTCATCTATCCATTGAACAAATATATATTGAGTGCCAGTTATGTTCTAGGCACTGTTCTTAACGCTGGAAATTTGGCAGTGAAAGCAATGGACAAATATCCTTGTCTTGATGGAGCTGACATTCTAATAAAGTGAGAAAAAAATGAACAGAGATAAATTACATAGTACTGTGAGAAATATATATTATGAAAAAAATAGAGCTAGGTATGGGAGATCAGAAGTGTGTATGTGGGGATGGAGTGGAGGAAGCAGAAAGGTCAAATAGGGTGACCAAGGAAGGCTTAGACATTTCCCTCAAGAGGAAAAACCCTTGAAGGAGGTGATGATCTGATCCATGTGATTATCTTGGGAATGAGCATTCGAGGCAGAATGAACAGCCAGGCCACAGATCTGAAGTCAGGAACATTTGTGAGAAAAAATTAGAAGGCCAATCCCGTTGGATCGGGGAAAGTGAAAAATAGTAGTAGGTGAGGTTGGGGAGATAATAAAGGACATAATAAAGACTCTGGCTTTGGCATGAGTAAGGGGACCACTGGAGGGTTTGGGGCAAGGATGTAATATGATTTGACTTAAGCTGTAATAGGATTACTCTGACTGCTGTGCTCTGAATAAATTTACAGGGGACCAAAGGTTGGATCAGGGAGCCCAAGTTGATAGCAGGTGAAGTGCAGAAATATATCAGATTCTGGATATATTTTGAAAGTAGAATCAACAAGATTTTGCTGACTATAGAAGGAAGTGAGACTGAAGAATAAATATTTTTAAAGGTGTTGTGGCCTGAGCTAGGGCAGTTTTAGAAGGACAATTAGAATTCAGCATTAAATATGTGAATTTTGAGGTGTTTATACCACATTCAAGTGAAAATGTTGGGGAGGCAGTTGGATATATAAAAGCCTGGAGCTTAGGGAAAAGGTCTGTGCTTGAGATCCGACTTTAGGCATTATCAGCATATAGAGAAGAGCCACATGATTGCATAAAATCACCAAGGAAATGAGAGAGGAAAGGAACTGAGGACTAAGAACTCTGCTCTGGAACACTCTTAAGTGTTAATGGAAAAAAATACCAAGCAAAGAACACTGGGAGTAATGTGGGTAGAAGACTCAAGATATTCTAATTTCCTGGAAGTCAATGAAGGAAATTCCAGGAAGGTGGGAGTGACCTACTGTTTCAAATGTTGCAGAAAGGTTAAGAAGGATGAGGGCTGAGAATTGACCATAGGATTCAGGAGAGTGGAAATCATTAATGCACCTGACAAAAGCAGTTTCAGTGTAAAGGTGGTGGGAAAAGCTTGATTTTGTAACCAAGTTCAAAATCGTCCTGCTCACCACACAACAGCCAATGATTAGAGAGACAAGGAGTTGGAGCAAGGAAGGCAACTTTTGGAAAGCCAGTAAACCGAGAAGACGGCAGATTAATGTACCATCTTAAATCAGAACAAATTTCAGGCTGTTTTTATGTTAAGGAAGAAAGGAAGAGGAGGGTGTTGGGACCAAGAGGTGACAAATGAGTACAAATATATGGACACCAGCAAGGGTCCAAGGAGGTTGGGAACTTCTTTGTCCTTGTTCAGGTCACAGTGCACCTATAAATCTTTAATAAAACATAGTTGTTTACATACTTCCTCTATAATCCCAGAATTAGTTTCAAAAACTACATGATTCAAGTTTTTGCATTTAATTTCAGTGCTCTAAAATTATCCTAGCCCAGGTGTAGCAATGGGTAAAGGCCCCTTAAACAAAAAGGGAATTAGTTATGTTAGTTCTTTTGAAGGATCTAAAAGAGAGGCATTGGTGACAGCAACACTTTTAAGGAATTTTGCTGTTAAGGGGAGAAGATAAATAGGGTAGCAAAGCTGTTGGGGGGAGTGAAATAAGGAAAGTTTTTTTTTTTTGTTTCTTTCTCTTTAAGATCGAAGAAGTATCATTAAGTTTACATGGTGATGGGAATGAATCAGTCATAGAAAAAAACCTGATGAGATAGGATAGGGGGAGAAATTACCAGTTTAATGTCCTTGAGCATGTAAGGGATGCCTGGATCTAGGGAAACAGTTTTAAATAAAATCATAAACAATTTATCTATAATACCAGGAGAGAAGATAAGGAATTTGAGAATAGCTGGTAGGTGGGTAGATGCAGGTGAGTGTTTGTAAAAGTTCTCATCCAATAGCTTCAATTATCTCGGTGACGTAAGAAGCCAAATCTAATCTCAGTTCTTAGGTGTGTAACCATTCTGTAGCAACTGACAATATTGACTACTTCTTCCTTCTTAATATTTATTGTACTTTTAGGTCCTGTGACACAGAAAGTTCCTAAATTCCTCTTCTTGCAATTCCTCTGAAGAATCTTTTTCTTCCTATCCCTTAAATGATGACACTTAAGATCTTGTCCTCAACTCTCTTCTACCACTTATTCCTTTAGTGACTGTGGTAGACATTACTAGTATTCACTCTGTTTCTCATCTTTTCTGGACACCCATAAATCTGTACTTCCCAAACCCCTTCTAGTGGTTAAAGCCATGTAACTACTTCTGGCCAAAGGGCTGCAAGCAGGAGTGATGTCATTTCAGCCTGAAGCCTTTAATTACCACACTATAACCTTCTACTTTCTCTCTTCCCTTTGCAGTCATGATTAAGAAGATCTCATGATCCAGAAGACACGACTACAAGAAGGTGGAGACTCTAAAAAGCTGGAATGCTGAGTTGATACATGGAAGACAATGTCCTAGAGAGTCACCCAACACAGAAAATCTTGGTATAAGAAAACTTTCCTTGTGTTAAGGCACTGAGATTTTGGGGTTATCCTAGCATAACTAGTCTAACTGAATGGTACAGTGACCTACTGGAGTGGTTCTCAAAATGTAGAGCCTCAGGACTCTTTCACTCTTAAAAATTACTGAGAAACCCAAAAAGCTTTTGTTTATGAGGGTCATATTTGTAGATAGTTACCATACGGGAGATTATAATTGGGAAATTTTTAAAATATTTATTCACTTAAAAGGAATAGTAAACCTATTACACACTAACACAAACATATATTTTATACAAAATAATTATATATTTTAAAAAATTTAGTGAGATGAGTAGCATTGTTTTACATTTTTGAAAACCCCTTTAATGTCTGTCTTCTTTAGAAGACAGGTAGATTCCCCTATCTGCTCTCATATGTTGTTTTGCTTGAAGTACATGGAGAAAAGCAGGCCTTACACTGATATGTAGTTGAAAAGGAAGGAGTATTTTAATAGGCTTTTCAGATCATGGTGGATATTTTTCTTGATATGTCACAAAAATAGACAAATGGCAGTTTCTGAAAAATTAGTTGAAATATGGAATCTGAAACCATATTAATGAACTTTACAGATTCTGTTAACATTAAGTTCCATTGCTTCATCTTACACTTTCACTGGATCTCTTACCATGGCTGGCTTTATAACATCATACACTGGTTATGTGGAAAATGTTGGCTCACTGAGTTTCCAAATATTGATACATTTTATTATATCATATCACCTACAATATCATTGAGTTTTGAAAAGCTATCAAGCTAATGGTAGTGAATCCAAATTTTTCCAAAATTCTGACTTTTGCTTAAAAGCTCAAATTTCAGCATTACAACTAATACCATTGGTTGTTTTCCTTGAAAAAAGAGGCTCATTAGTTTATGTTTGATAAAATGTCTGCCAAATACTCAAGTTTGAATAATCATAGTATGTCTGCCAGTCATTCTTTCAAGTAAAAATTTTGTTCCATAAAAAAGTCTGTTCGTTCACCCTGCAACTCAATCCCACAAATATTTTTCTCATGACTGAGACTGTATATACTTTAGAATACAGCCAGAGGATTATTTCAATTATACTCTAGCATCCCCTTCTCTGACTGGTCCTATTCTATTCACTACGTTATTTGAATGTTTGCCTCATTGTCTTTGTAAAATCTTTTATTGTAGATACGATTTTTTTTCTTCCTTGTATCTTTCATGGTACTTAGCAGTCACTATTACCAAATGAGTAAATATCCTATTGTTCAGAATAGATAGTAAGCACATTGAAAATAGGGACTCTGTGTTATTCTTTGAATTGCAGATACCTAAGGCAGTATCTTGAGCACAACAGAGTATAACTCTGGTTGTTTATGATGGTAAATTAGGGTGGTCAATAATAATCTCAATCATAATTATTCTTTATCACTTTACTTTCAGTACATATTGTAGAGGTGCAGCTTTGTAGGCTAGGTTTGCAGATTGGCAGGAAAAAATCCCCCTCCCTCACATGCACATACCATTATGGACTCCTGGCCAACAAAGAGAACTGAATGAGAATAAGGTGGTGTCACAGAGCAGGGCTGGATGCAGCATGCTGGTGGACAGTTCACCCTCAGTGAGGTGTGTTGGTGACACTGAACAATTAGTTATAAGAAACTATCATATTATCAGCTTTACATCAATATTCTGGAAGAATTATACTCACAATCTATCTGCTTTCATTACAATGAATGCTTAGGATCCTCTCATTCTAGAAACTCAGTATCAATAGGGTCATCCTCAACCTAGGGGAAAAAAAACAAAGTCAGTGTTTAAGTGTCCTGAAACTCTTCAGGTGTCCAGTTTCCCAGGGTCCTGTTTGTCTGGCAGACAAATCAGGGTAGGATGTCACCTGGGAAGCACAAGGGGTTGGTGAACTCCCTTCCCTAGCCAAGGGAAGCCATGAGGGACTGGTGAAGCCATGAGAAATGGTGCACTGTGGCCCAGATGCTACACTTTTCCCATGGTCTTTGTAACCCACAGACCAGGAGATTCCCTCAGGTGCCTACACCACCAGGGCCCCGGATTTCAGGCACAAAACTGGGCAGCCATTTGGGCAGACACCAAGCTAGCTGCAGAAGATTTTTTTTCTTACCCCAGTGGCGCCTGGAATGCCAGCAAGACAGAACCATTGACTCCCCTGGAAAGAGGGCTGAAGCTAGGGAGCCAAGTGGCCTAGCTCAGCAGATCCCACCCCCACAGAGCCCAGCAAGCTAAATCCACTGGCTTGAAATTCTCACTGTGAGCACAGCAGTCTGAAGTCTATCTGGGGCACTCGAGCTTGGGGGGAGGGTCATCCACCATTACTCAGGCTTGTGTAGGCATTTTTCCTCCCACAGTGTAAACAAAACCACTAGGAAATTCAAACTTGGCAGAGCCCAACACAGCTTGACAAAGCCCCTATAGCTAGACTGCCTCTCTGGATTTCCCTCTCTGGGCAGGGTATCTCTGAAAGAAAGGCAGCAGCCCCAGTCAGGGGCTTATAGATAAAACTCCTATCCTCCTGGGACAGAGCACCTGGGGAAGGGGCAGCTTCACCTTCTGTGGGCTGCACCCAAGTCTAACCAGTCCCAATAAGATGAGAAAGGTGCCTCAGTTGAAAATGCAGCCATTACATAATGGCTACTTTTTCTAGTATCCTAGATGTGAGCTTTGCAATTTCACTTACTCCTTTTATCTTTCAAAACTTGGGAAGATTGTGACTGGCAAGATGGCTGAATGGGAACAGCTCTGGTCTGCAGCTCCCAGCGAGATCAATTCAGAAGGTGGGTGTATAGGAATGTTTGTGATTTTTGCACATTGATTTTGTATCCTGAAGTTGCTGAAGTTGCTTATCAGTTTCAGGAGGTTTGGGGCTGAGATGATGGGGTCTTCAAAATATAAAATAATGTCGTCTGCAAATAGAGACAATTTGACTTCCTCCTTTCCTATTTGAATACCTTTTATTTCTTTTTCTTGCCTGATTGCTCTGGCCAGAATTTCCAATACTATATTGAATAGGAGTGGTGAGAGAGGGCACCCTTGTCTAGTGCCAGATTTCAAAGGGAATGCTTCCAGCTTTTGCCCATTCAGTATGATATTGGCTGTGGGTTTGTCATAAATAGCTTTGATTATTTTGAGATACGTTCCGTCAATATCTAGTTTATTGAGAATTTTTAGCATAAAGTGCTGTTGAATTTTGTTGAAGGCCTACTCTGCATCTATTGAGATAATCATATGGTTTTTGTCTTTGGTTCTGTTTACGTGGTGAATTACGTTTACAGACTTGTGTACGTTAAACCAGCCTTGCATCCCTGGGATGTAGTCTACTTGACTGTGATGGATAAGCTTTTTGATGTGTTGTTGCAATCAGTTTGTCAGTATTGCATTGAAGATTTTTGCATCTATGTTCATCATGGATATTGACCTGATGTTTTCTTTTCTTGTTGAGTCTCTGCCAGGTTTTGGTATCAGGATGATGTTGGTCTCATAAAATGATTTGGGAAGGATTCCCTCTTTTTGGATTGTTTGGAACAGTTTCCAAAAGAGTGGTACCAGTTCCTCTTTGTATGTCTGGTAGAATTCAGCTGTGAACTCATCTGTACCTGGGCTTTTTTTGGTTAGTAGGCTATTAATTGCTGCCTCAACTTCAGCCCTTGTAATTGGTCTATTTAGGATTTTGACTTCTTCCTAGTTTAGGCCTCGGAGGGTGCAAGTGTCCAGGAATTTATCCATTTCTTCCAGGTTTACTGGTTTATGTGCATAGAGTTGTTTGTAGTAATCTCTGATGGTGGTTTGTATTTCTGTGGAACCTGTGGTGATATCCCCTTTATCGTTATTTATTGCATCTATTTGGTTATTCTCTCTTTTCTCTTTTATTAATCTGGCTAATGGTCTATTTTGTTGATATTTTCAAAAAAATGAGCTCCTAGATTTATTGATGTTTTGAAGGGTTTTTGTATCTCTATCTCCTTCAGTTCTGCTCTGATCTTAGTTTTTTCTTGTCTTCTGCTAGCTTTTGAGTTGTTTTGATCTTGCTCCTCTAGCTCTTTCAATTATGATGATATGGTGTCAAGTTTAGATCTTTCCTTGCTTCTCATATGGGCACTTATTGCTATAATTTTCCTCTAGACACTGCTTTAAATGTGTCCCAGGGATTCTGGTACATTGTGTCTTTGTTCTCATTGGTTTCAAAGAACATCTTTATTTCTGCCCTCATTTCATTGTTTAGCCAGTCAACATTCAAGTGCCAGTTGTTCAGTTTCCATGAAGTTCTGCAGTTCTGAGTTAGTTTCTGAATTCTGAGTTCTAATTTGATTGCACTGTGGTTTGAGAGACTGTTATGATTTCTGTTCTTTTGCATTTGCTGAGGAGTGATTTACTTCCAATTATGTGGTCAATTTTTGAGTAGGTGTGATTTGGTGCTGAGAAGATTGTATATTCTGTGGATTTGGTGTGGAGAGTTCTGTACATGTCTAATAGGTTTGCTTGGTCCAAGTCTGAGTTCAAATCCTGGATATCCTTGGTAATTTTCTGTCTCATTGATCTGTCTAATATTGATGGTGGAGTGTTAAAGTCTCCCACTATTATTGTGTGGGAATCTAAGTCTCTTTGTAGGTCATTTAGAACTTGCTTTATGTAACTGGGTGCTCCTGTATTGGGTGTATATATATTTAGGATCATTAGCTCTTCTTGTTGCATTGATCCTTTTACCATTATGTAATGCCCTTCATTGTCTCTTTTGATCTTTGTTGGTTTAAAGTCTATTTTATCAGAGACTAGGATTCCAACTCATGCTTTTTTTTGCCATTTCCTTGGTAAATCTTCCTCCATCCCTTTATTTTGAGCCTTGCATGTGAGATGGGTTTCCTGGATACAGCACACCAATGGGTTTTGACTTTTTATCCAATTTGCCAGTCTGTGTCTTTTGATTGGGGCATTTAGCCCATTTATATTTAATGTTAATATTTTTATGTGTGAATTTGATCCTGCCACTTTGATGCTAGCTGGTTTTTTTGCCTATTAGTTCACAGTTTCTTCATTGTGTCAATGCTCTTTACTATTTGGTACGTTTTTGGAGTGGCTGGTACCGATTGTTCCTTTCTATGTTTAGTGCTTCTTTCAGGAGCTCTTGTAAAGCAGGCCTGGTGGTGATAAAATCTCTGAGCAGCTGCTTGTTCGTAAAGGATTTTATTTCTCCTTTGCTTATGAAGCTTACTTTGACTGGATATGAAATTCTAGGTTGAAAGTTCTTTTCTTTAAAGATGTTGAATATTGGCCCCCACTCTCTTCTGGCTTGCAGGGTTTCTGCTAAGAGATCTGCTGTAAGTCTGATAAGCTTCCCTCTGTGGGTAACCTGAGCTTTCTCTCTGGCTGCCCTTAGCATTTTTTCCTTCATTTCAACCCTGGTCAATCTGACTATTATGTGCTTTGGGGTTGCTCTTGTTGAGGAATATCTTTGTGGTGTTATCTGTATTTCCTGGACTTGAATATTGGCCTGCCTTGCTAGTTTTGGGAAGTTCTCCTGGATTATATCTTGAACAGTGTTTTCCAGCTTAGATTCACTCTCTCTGTCACATTCAGGTACACCTATCAAACATGGATTAGGTCTTTTCACATAATCTCATATTTCTTGGAGGCTTTGTTCGTTTCTTTTTACTTTCTTCTCTAATCTTGCCTTTCCATTTTATTTCATTGAGTTGATCTTCGATCTCTGACATCCTTTCTTCTGCTTGGCCAATTTGGCTACTGAAACTTGTGTATGCTTTGTGAAGTTCTCATGTTGTGTTTTTCAGCTCCATCAATTTATTTATAGTCCTCTCTAAGCTGTTTATTCTTGTTACCATTTCATCAAACCTTTTTCAAGGTTCTTAGTTTCTTTGCATTGGGTTAGAACATATTCTTTTAGCTCAGAGAAGTTTGTTATTACCCACCTTCTGAAGGCTGTTTCTGTCAATTCATCTGACTCATTCTCCATCCAGCCTTGTTCCCTTGCTGGTGAAGAGTTGGGATCCTTTGGAAAAGGAGAGGCTTTCTGGTTTTGGGTGTTTTCATCCTTTTTGTGCTGGTTTCTTCCCATCTTTGTGGATTTATCTACCTGTGTTCTTTGTAGTTGGTGACTTTTAGATGGGGTCTCTGAGTGGACATCCTTTTTGTTGATGATGAAGTTATTTCTTTCTGTTTCTTAGTTTTCCTTCTAACAGGCCCCTCTGCTGTAGGACTGCTGGAGGTCCACTCCAGATCCTGCATGCCTGGGGATCACCTGCAGTGGCTGCAGAACAGTAAGGGTTGCCACCAGTTTCTTTTTCTGTTATCTTTGTCCCAGAAGGATACCCACCAGATGTCAGCCTGAGCTCTCCTTTATGAGATGTCTCTTTGGATATACAGGGCACTGGGGAGCTGCCTGAGGAGACAGTCTGTCCCTTATAGGAGCTCAAGTGCTGATCTGTGAGCTCCGTTGTTCCATTCAGAGCTGCTGGGCAGGTATGTTTAAGTCTGCTGCAGTGGAACTCATAACTGCCTTTTTTTCCCAGGTGCTCTGTCCTAGGAAGGTGGGGCTTTATTTATAAGTTCCTGTCATGCTGCTGCCTTTTTTCAGAGATGTCCTGCCCAGTTAGGAGGTAGCCTAGTCACAGTCTGCCAGCAGAGGCGTTGCTGAGCTGCCATGGGCTCTGCCCAGCTGCTGTGTGAACTTCCTTGCAGTTTTGTTTATAGGGGTATAGTTAGAACTGCCTCAGTAATGGTGTTCTGCCTCAGTAATGTTGGTCTGCCTTAGTAGTGGCGGAGTGTCTCTGTAATGGCGGACTGCCTCAGTAGTGGTCGACTGTCTCAGTAATAGTGGATGCCCTTCCCCCCACAAAGCTGGACTGTTCCAGGACCAGCTGTACTTGCTCTGAAACTCTCAATCCAGAGCATTTCAGATTGCTGGTCTTTGTGGGGGTGGGACCAGCAAAGTCAGTTCACCTGGCTCCCTGTTTAACCTCCCCTTTTTTCAGTTGAATGGGCAACTCTGTCTCCCAGGCATTCCAGTCACCAGTTGAAACAGCACCCAGATTTGTGTAAGTTTTTGTGCAGAGACCCACTGCACCGGCTGTGCCACACTGGAGACTCATGGCGCTTTTCCACCCAGGAATCTCCTGGTCTATGGGCAGTAAGAATTCGTTTGGGAATGTGGTGATCACTCACCCTCTGCATTTTTGCTGGGAACTGCAATCCAGAGCTGTTCCTATTCGGCCATCTTGGATCCTCCCTCCTGGCTGCATTTTTAAAAGCCTGGTTCTGCTTAAAGAATTACTTTAGTAACAATGAAAGACATATATTTTCATGTAATTTGCCTGGTTATACTTGCAGAGTACTCCATAAAGATAATATTTGGAAAAAATTTTAAAACAACCAAAGTTTTGTACAACCTATGGCTTTTACTTTTTATTACCAATATACAAAGCACATTAAAAACATCCATTTTTACTTTGCCTTCTCTCTCTTCCTATTTCCATATGCTTAAGTAGGACAAAAAAAAGGCAAGGCAATAAAATAAATTCCATCCACTATACTGAAGGCTGACATTTCAATGCCTCATTTGTAAAGAGTCAGTAGTAAAAGTCATTATCAAAAGAAGGAAAATAACTGTCACTTAAGTACCTCCTTAGTTCATAAATGTTTTCCCACAAAGAAGTAGTAAATGTAAGGTACATATGACTACAGAAATGAGTTATCTTTTTCTTTTCATAAACTTTTCTGCTTCTTTCAAAAGCTCTTCCATGTCTTCCTTCTCTTCATCTTCTTTTCCTGGTTCCCAGTCAGAATCTTCATCTGTTGGCTCATAGTCGTCTTCCTCATCATCTGGAAAGCTGTCATTCAGGTCATACTCATTGGGTTCCTCAACATTATCATTATCTTCATCTAAAACATTTCTCACTGAAAAACAGAAGACTGGTACACAACACAGCAATCACCACTCAACCTGGGATGATAGACATCTAACTATAAAATGTTTTCCTGCAACCAGAGAATTAATTTTACTAATGTATAGCTTACCACTACAAATTTCTGAAGGGCACTAAAATGATGCATTGTTATTTATTATTCTAACTTTGCCTACCGTGAGGCTCCTGAAACTAAAATGGCCCATGAGATTAATAACAATGGTTCCTTAATATCATAATCATATTCACAACATCCCATCTTCCCATGTGGTCCCTCACTGGAAGAGGAAACAGCCTTAGGATGATAATGACCCCTCTAAAGACAGAATGAGGAAAAAAAATTGAGTCCTTGGGAACACTATTGACATTAATGAGCCAAAGCAATATAGCTTATCTAAATCCAGCCCTAGCTCTGGACATTTTAGTTATAGAAGCCAATTATCATTTAGGCCAGTTTGAGATTTTGTTTTCAGGTACTTGCAAACAAAAGAATCCTAAGAGATACAAGGGCAAATATATATTGTGGACAATGGGGAAAGCATTTACTATATAGAAGGTTCACAGTTGTGTTTTTTTTTAATATAAGAAAAATTATTAAAATCAGCAATTCAAAAAATTCACAGCAGAAATTTTAAAAAAGATTTTTGTAATAATTGGTAACTGTATCTAGGTTTAATAGGAGAATCATTTAAAGTTTTCATTTTGAGTTTCCTGAAGTAAAATTACTTACCTGGAAGCATACTATGTCTGTATTCTATCTTGTGCTGGGGATTCTTCCTGAAAGAAGAATGCAAAAATAAGAGCTAGTCTTCCAATTACTAAAAATTGATGACTATTTACACTAAACTACAATACTGACTAACTTACAAATAAACTTAGGACCCAAGAGGCCTCTTATGAAAAAACATTTGTTGCTTAATTACAATATTTCCTTTGTATCTATGCCACGCCAAGTGCATTTCTAGATGCAAAGATAGAGTGATGAACAAGACAAAGTTCTTACCTCAAGAACTTACACTCTAGAAAGATGGAAAAGACAAAATATGTATTTCCAAAATATATACTTTTAAACTGTGATGTATCACACATATAAAAATATAATATAAAATAGAATCTAAAACTCATGACACAAATATCAAATATGTATATAAGTATGTGTGTGTGTACAGTATTTAAAAATTCTAAGGTTCTCCTTGAATCTAAAGAAAACAATATTCTCTCAAAAGAACACCAATTATTTGTTATGAAAAAACACAAAAGTTAATTTTGTTTAGAAATTCAGATAACATATTCTGAAGTCAAAGAGGAACTAGTGTTTAAAGATCTATTTTTAATTATATGTACTTATGATACCTTCTGTTATTTTGTTAGTTAAACAAATGTTTGGGCACCCTATATGTACAAGACATTCTCCAAATGTCCCAGCAGTAAAATCTAAGTCAACAGGTTCATCATGACCAAACTGACTGATATCCCTCCCTCAGGGAACTGACAAAGCAGGGCTGGGGTACACTAACCATAGATATGTGCTGAGGTGACAACTTTTGAATTTGCCTGTGTCAGAAGTGATTATTTTTACATAACAAATATTCATTTGTTCATTCATCAAGTATTGGCTGAATATTTCACTATATTCTGGCTCTAAACAGGCACTGAGGATAAAATATTTAACCAGATACACATTCTTGCCCCTAAAAGACACAGTCTCAGGGCAGGAGAAAGACACACATTAAGGAAGCATTTTCTTCATTGAAAAATAAGAATATCTTCTGTGAAGACAGGAAATATTCTAATAATATATCTTTTAGGACACAGAAACTAAGTCAAGCCTTAAATTTTCTGTTTCTCAGGCTAAATAACATTTGTTCTTTTTTTTACCTTTTCAATAGGGCAAATAAAGCACTTTTTAAAAAAATTATATAACTTAGGTAAAATATCACTTTAATTTTTTCTATAAGTCCTCCCATTCAACTTTATAATTCCACATCTACTGCAACAGAGAAAAGTGGCCAGTCTCAGGAAGTGGCTCTCTAGCCCTGAACCTAGTCTGTGAGTCATAGAATGTGAATATGTACTAGGAATGATCTCAGAGTAGCTACTCCACCTCCTCCAGGTGACAGATGAGCAATGTGAGCCTAAGGAGATGAAGTCCATGCCCAGGGTTTGTGCTTTCCAACTTGGGTAATGATTATATTAAGACAGAGGTCCAGGCAAAATTATGAACTAAATTCTTAAAATATCTCTGCAATAATCAGCAGATTAAATTTTCCACTTATAAATTCCTCTATGAGTCTATTATAAAAAAAAAGTATCCAACTGCTCTTTTTCATCATTTAAAAAAGCATACACTGTTTTTAAAATATTTTATAATAAAAATTATACTTTAAAAATATTGTTTTTTCTCTGTGCCTTTGACACTATGTGATATTAGAAACAAAGGAAAATAAATACTTTCTAATCACATAGAACCATCTGCTTGAAAAATATTTGTTTTCTTGTTTCCAGCATTGCCTACTATCTTATACTTGCTCCAAATACTGACTTCCTTTATCTATCTATCTATCTATCTATCTATCCATCCATCCATCCATCTTAGAGACAAGCCTCACTCCATTACCCAGGCTAGAGCGCAGGGCACAATTATAGCACACTGCAGCCTCAAACTCTTAAGTTCAGGTGATCCTCCCACCTCAGCCTCTTGAGTACAGCTAGGACTGCAGGTATGAGTCACTGAGCCCATCCTAATTTTCTGTCTCTCCATCATAATTCGTTGGGCAATAGGAAGTAATTACAAATACATAAATTTAAATTACTTGATAAAACCAAGAAAAATAGTGTTATTGCTTTTAAAAGCTGTGGTAATCATGAAATCTATTTTCCAAGATAGGTTTTAACTGGTGTTACTTTCAAGAGTTTCAGCTGAAAACCCTGGAGTCTGTAATGCTATCCAACAGAATTTTTTGTAATGAGGGAAAATTGCTCTGTGTTGTCCAATATAGAGCCACTAACTGTATGTGACTGGTAAGCCCTTGAAATATGGGTAATAAAGCTAAGGAAATGAATTCTAAATTTTATTTACTTAATTCAGATTTAAATGTAAACAGCCACATGTGGCTAGTGGCTATCATACTGGACTACAGTTTTATTTCAAAAATCAAGAAAAGGGAGATCCTCTCACCCCAGCCAATATTAATTACAATTAATCCTCTCAAGATCAACAAACAAACAACCTCTTTTTTATGAAGTAACCCTCAAACAAGGTAAACATTTTATAGGTAGAAATGGCATTATTGAAAATAGGAGGTCAGTGACTATAGTCAAAAAGACATTAGAATCCTAACTCAGCCACCTCCCTGTATGTTGTCTAAGTTTCAGTTTTCCCATTTGTAAAAGGGGGATAACAACAGAACCCATACTCACATGAAGCCATTTTTAGGATTCATGAGATAAGGCACAATAAGTCTTGAATCTAAGGGGTTGGCAGGTGGTAAATACATAATGTTAGCCTTTGATCCATTCATTATTAGTTTAAGAAACAGTCACAGAATACTTATTACATGTCAGGCCTTGTGTTAAGTGTGACACTCATCCCTAATCTCTCTTCTTTTCCTACAATGTGAGCATTAAACACAGTGCAAAAATCTAACTGCACAGTTAATTAAGGTCCTAATTCAACAGCTTTGAAAAGTGGAAAAAAGATTCTATGCAAGGTTGTGTGTTTAGCATAATTAACCCAAATTTGACCTTTCAATGAAAAAGAAATTCAAATTAAAAAAAAAAAAACAAAGCAAAAACTGGACAGTTTAGCTGTGATGAAGACAGTTGCTAACGAACAAAGCTACGGTGATGATTTGTGGGAAGATCTTTCCTACTGACCATGCTAGTGCAGGTCACTGACTTAAGTTCAGTCTTCATTAAAGTATAATTAATGCTGGGCATCAGGAACAGAGAAAGACAAAAATGGGGAACATTAATACCAAAGATATTCTTCATCTTTACTTTAGAAAAAAAGTTACTGGCTGGACATGGTGGCTTATGCCAGTAATCCCAGCATTTTGGGAGGCTGAGGTGGGTGGATTATTTGAGGTCAGGAGTTCAAGACCAGCCTAACCAACATTGTGAAACCCCATCTCTACTAAAAATACAAAAAAGTTAACCAGGTGTGGTGGCATATGCCTGTAATCCCAGCTACACAGGAGGCTGAGGCAGGAGAATCGCTTGAACCCAAGAGGAGGAGGTTGCAGTGAGCCAAGATCACCCCATTGCACTCCAGCCTGGGTGACAGAGTGAGACTCCATCTCAAAAAAAAAAAAAAAAAAAAAAAGGTTACTAGTCATTTGGGATTCTTTTCAGTAACATTTTATTTTGAAAAAATTTCACACCTACTTTAAAAAGCAAGTAAGACCAGTACACTGAAATTCCACCTAACTTCATCAAGATTTTTCAAGTGTTAACATTCTACATGGGTGTCTTATTGTTGTCCATCTATAATCATTTCAGCTTAAGGCTTTTTCTCCTTCCTTTAATATATGTTTGCTTCAGGTACCAAGCAGTCCTCTTTTCCTGCTTTGCCCTTAAGAGTTAAGTAGGATTATTGAAAAGTTAAATACGGCCTTAATTGTTTGCTACTAGAGCCTCCTTCAATGCTGCTTTAGAAATGCTCAAGTAACTAAACGTCAGGCTTTTTTTAAAAAAAGTAGAGTAATGAAACCCAGGGAGTTAAAGACTCAAGTATGGTTTAAGCACCAAATACTGATTGAAAGACTGCTGACATCAGTTATCAGACTAGAAAGATTAAAAAGAAGAGCAACTTTTTAAAAAGAGAAAGTAAAGACAGGGTATCGCAAAGTGGGGGAGTGGAGTTCAACCTTAAAGTTTCAGAAGGTAGTTCCTCATTCTCTATTATCTTGGAACACATTCACAGTGGCACTCACATGCACCGTCTACATCCTCCAACCTCCTACTTAGGAAACAGCAAGCCATTTCAGAATAAATGAACAAATAACTATGAAAGAAGTGTTACATTTAATTATTACAAAAAGGAAGAGTAGAAAATGTAATGTGAAATTTTATATTTAAAAATGGGAAAAAAATTTCAGGCCCACATAAAGGTTTTCATCTGCCTTAGAAGGTAAAAGTTGTTTCTTTGAGGATCTTCCATCCTTTCCTAGAACTTACTCTTTTCATAAAGACAGGTAAAAGACTGTAATGCAGAACAGAAGAAACGAGCTGAGGTGGTGTTTTTCAGTTGGACACTGACCTTCCAACCTAAAGCAAAAGAATTAATATCAATACAATTTTGCTAGCTATTTCACTGAAAATGAAGGAAAAGAATATCTATGATAGGCCCAAGTTTCCTGTTGGGGTATTTATTCTCTTTGATGATAAACAGAACTCACAGAATAGATGGACTTTAATAAGAAAATGAGCCCAAACAGAAAAGATAGTTTATCACATGCAAAAGCACACACTCAAAAACAAATTTTAGATATGTTTGCTTTACATAAAAATTTAAATGCTAGATTGAGTCTTCTGAATGTTAAATTCTTAAATTGTCTTTTCCTTCAAGGTTCTTCATAATCTCAGTGTCACTCTTTATTAGCAGCTCAATCTTTTGTTTCCACTCTTGGGGAGTACGTTGTGATTTTTTCCCCCATTGATAGGAATTTGTTCATAGCTTTTTTAGGAAGTATATTCTTCTACTGTGTACTACTATCTAAGTTCAAATCATATCTCTTTCATGAAAGTAACTTTGATAATACTGGAAAATAGCTCCAGAATGTATTGTCTATATTTACCACTTGGTACCTACCACGTCATTTCTTGTCCTGTCATCTAAATTTTCAGCACACACACAAACATACACTTGCATATGTATGCATTATCTCGATCATCTGTCAAATGAGTGGCTCGAGAGCATGAGTTTTCTTAAACTTTTCAATATCTTTCATAGCACCTACAAAAGTGCCTCTCTCCAGCTGGTTTTCAATTACATTTTTCATAGATCATCTACTAGAATATAATCAACCTTTTTTCTTCAAGAATGTATTTTTTAAGTTAAGCTTACACATGAGTTTTCAAAATGAGTTTTGTATCCTTTGACCAATACCTCTCCAGCCCACACCCCCTCCCAGCCTTAAGTTACCACTATTCTACTCTCTGCTTCTATGAGTGGGAAGTTCTTAGATTCCACATGTAAGTGATACCATGTGGTATTTGCTTTTCTGTACCTGGCATATTTCATTTAACAGCATGTTCTCTAGGTTCATCTACCTTATCACAAATAATATCATTTCCTTCTTTTTGAAGGCTGAATTGTATTCCGTTGTGTACATATATACATTTTCTTTATCCCTTTATCCACTGATGGACACGTCCATGGATTCCATCATTTGCAACACAAAGCAGAAGTTTAAAATTCTCATTGGTTAAAGTACAAAAAAAAGTATCTAATAGTTTCTGGACTAAAACTTTCTTGAGTTAATGCTAACACTTCTAATTTTTTATTTTTAGTAAAACCAAATCTATAGATTCTAATGATTTTCAGAAATCTACCCTTTGAGAAGCAGTTTTTCTGTAGGATATATTCCAGAGAATGGCTATTCTCATTAGGTCAAAGAGACTGTCAATGTGCTGAAATTGCTCTGCACTCACACCTATAAAGTTAATAATCAAAGTACTCATTGAATCTTCTTACACAAACCCAAGACTAAAATATGTCAGAATTTCCTGCCATTAACAATGCATATCACTTCCTCGGGAAACAATGAAAATCTGACACTCATATTAATCAGATTATGTTGTAATCAGGTTCCTGAGATACAGACTGCTCAGCATTGTAATACACTTAGCTCTAGTCAATCAATCACTCAGGTCAACCAGAAACACTTAAGACATAAGATGCCACAGTGACTTGGGCCTGTTCTCATCTGGCAATTTAAACTTTGGATCACTAGGCATTATGTTGTGGAAGGAGCTCAGATTTTAGGATCAGAAGAGTTAAGCCTAAATTCAAACTACACTTTTTAGTGGTTGTACAAGTTAGGGCAACTCCTTTGAATCAACTCTCTTTCCTCATCTGAAAAGGAGGGATAACACTGTCTACCTCATATAAGATTGTTCCAAGGGTTAGATAAAGTAGTGTGTATAAAAATCTGTAGGCTATTAAGCATTTTACAGATATCAGTTATTCAGATAGACATAAAAATCAATTTTACTTTAAGATATTCAACAATGGCTAGAAATCCTACATGCTAGTAAAAGTCACTGTTAAATTAAATAGCTGAATTTTTCCTTCAATAATAAAATTTCCTACTGAATATTTTTCCCTGTCATGTCTCACACCTTTATATAAGATTTTCTAACATCTGACTATGCATATTCCATTTTCAGAAATCAGTTATTTCATAATAAGGAAAAACATCTTTTGCATGTAAGCCTACGTCGCAGCTAAATGGCAACTCTGTACAACTCTTTGGGAAAATATGAGTATTTGAAATAACTTTCAGGGGGAAATGCCAAATTCCACAAGATCTTTTTCCTAGCAATGAAGGGGATTACTTAATCAGAGCTCATTCATAAAAGATTTACATCTGCCTTTTTCTCAAATGGCATTTTCTGTAACTCAGCTGGTCTCAAAATCCTTTTTGTTTTTTTCATTGTTGTTAATTATTAACAGTTAGAGATCTAAACATAAAGCTATACAACCATATCACATCAGATTTTTGTGAGCTGTTACATTTTAAAATATGTGTTTTCAAAAACAATATTCTGATTTTAATGATGCAGTTGCATAAATAACAAAAAGTTTAGGTAATACTGTAAGGAACATAGTAGTTTATAAATTTTTCCATTATGACAAAGTTATAAATATTTGTAATTATAATGAACCATGGAAAATTTGACCCTTTCTAATATTTCCTGATGATGCTCCTACAAACAACGTTTAAATAGAAATGAATAAAACGGTCCTATTACCATCCATTTCACTCAAACTGTCTATCAGTAAAAATTCACTGAATATCTACTATATGCCAAGCACTGTTCTAGGTTCCAGAGACTCAGTCAGAGGTAAACAAGCAGACAGTCTCTGCTTTCATGGGGTTTATAACCTGGTGGATAAGACAGGGAAACAAATATATATTTATAATTTCAGAAAGTGATTGTTATGAAGAAAAATAAAGCAAGGGATATAGTGACTGAACATATTTAGGTAGAGAGGTCAGAGAAGGGCATTTCCGAGGAAGTATATCACATACATACATAAAGGAAGAGTACTCCAGGAAGAGGAAACAGCAAATGTCTTTACATTGCTAAGGCCCCTAACAAGCTAGGGTATTGGGTAAAAAAATAATAATAATAATGAAGATTGATATACTTGAAGGGGAATCAGAAAAAAGGAAAATAGTAGAAAATGAAGTCAAAGAACTTGTCAGCCTTGATAAAGTTTATTATAGGAGGCCACTGGAAAGTTATGAGTAAGAAGATAACATGAAATGACTTATATTTAAAGAAGTGCTCTGGTTGCTGGGTGGAGAATTAACTACAGGAGGACACAAGATAAAACAGAGATATTGGGAAACTACTATAGTATTCCAGGCAAGAGAGGATGGTAGTTATGACTGAGGTGGTAGAGGGCAAAGGTAGAGGACCTAAGAAATGATCAGGTTCCTAATATATTTTAAAGGTTGAAATGGCAAGAAATATTGATAGATTGAATCAGTGATGTGAAGGAAAGAGAAGAATAAAAGGTGGTTCTTGCTAGTGCACCTGAATACTATGCGAATGGTGGAGTTCCTCATTTATAGAGGCAAAGAACACTTGAGACAGAGTTGTTTTCATGATAAAAATCAAGAGTTCTGACTTAGAGGTGGTAAGTTTGACCTACCTATTATACAACCAAGTAGAGGCATTTAAACCTATGAATCTGGAACCATTAAATTGAATTAGCTCACCTAAGAAATAAAAACAGAAAGAAAGAGATCTGACAACTGAGCCCTGTGGCTCTATAATATTTACAAACAGGGAAGAAGGAGAAGAGACACCAAAGGCAGGTAAGGAAGGGTAGCCAGGCATATAACTGAGCTGATTTTATGAATATGAAGATACAGCTCTCTGCTCTAGATTTCTCCATAGTGAATCAAGATCCCCAGAGCAATCCAACTCTGTGTTTTTTATGTTTTCACAAGAAAATGAAACCCAGGAAAAACAACTAGCTGATGCAAAGTCATGCTGCAGAATTAGCATAACTGTAACTAGAACCTAAGTCTGCTAATTTAAAAACACTTTATCATTTCATCATAAAGAAGTAGCTAAAGATTAACTAGACAGTGGTAGCAATAGCAGAATAATAGTTTTTAGTTTTATTTACTTCCAAAGATTTGCTAACTTAACACCATGGTTTTAAACGAATCTAAAAAACTGTTTGAAAACCAAACACCTTATGTTCTCACAAGTGGGAGCTGAACAATGAGAACACATGGACACATTGCGGGGAACAACAAACACTGGGTCTTGTCGGTGGCGGGTGGTAGGGGTGCAGGCGGAGGGAGAGCATCAGGAGGAAGAGCTAATGGATGCTGGGCTTAATACCTAGGTGATGAGTTGATCTGTGCAGCAAACCATCATGGCAAATGTTTACCTATGTAACAAATCTGCACGTCCTGCACATGTACCCCAGAACTTAAAATAAAAGCTGAAGAGAAAAAAAAAAGAACTGTTTTACATCAGCTCCTAGATCAGTGAATAGCACATTTGCGATGCTCAATATTTACCCAGTGAAGAAATGAGCATACCATATTTTTGTCCTATCAAAACAAAATAGGTTATCTTGCAATTTTGAAATTCAATTTCTATTTTAAAACCTGAAACAAAACCACAAATCCCATATTATCAAATATCTAGGTCTCAAAATTTAGGAGAAAAAAATGTTTAAGTATTGTCTTTATTAATATTAAACAAGTAAACCAGCATAAAATAGTAAAAAGTACTCACTTTGTTACTTGATAATCACTACAATTTACTAAGTATGCCAAAAGAACTGTGAAAATTTTTATGTATGTATAATTAACAGTAAATATAACAAAGAACAAATTTATTATTATGAAAATAATTGCTCATTTAAATAAATGAAAAAGAAAAAGAAAACCACAGAAGACATTCCAGTACACTTTGTCAAGGTTACATGAATATAACTGATGCTGTTACAGTAATTTCTAAATGGAGTTTAAAAAATATTATGGCCAAGTCTTACATAAAACTGTGAAGCAAGTAATTAATATTTAAGACATTTTTTTCCAAGATTATATTCTTATACACAATTAAAGAACTGTAAGCATGGCAAATGATGGTAAGTTACTTTCTATATATGCAGAACCTATAAAAATGAATTAAGGTGCTACCAACTTTGACTATTTTGTTTTTTTTTCAGATGGAGTTTCGTTTTGTTGCCCAGGCTGGAGTGCAGTGGTGCAATCTCAGCTCACTGTAACCTCCGCCTCTTGGGTTCAAGTGATTCTCCTGCCTCAGTCTCCCAAGTAGCTGGTACTCCAGGGGGTGCATCACCACACTGACTAATTTTTGTATTTTTTTTCTTTTTTTTTTGAGACAGAGTCTCACTCCGTCACCAGGCGCCAGGCTGGAGTGCAGTGGCGCGACCTCGGCTCACTGCAACCTCCGTCTCCCGGGTTCAAGCGATTCTCCTGCCTCAGCCTCCCGAATAGCTGGGACTACAGACGTGCACCACCACGCTCAGCTAATTTTTTTTTATTTTTAGTAGAGACAGGGTTTCACCATGTTGGCCACAACGGTCTTGATCTCTTGACCTCGTGATCTGCCCGCGTCAGCCCCTCAAAGTGCTGGGATTAAAGGTGTGAGCCACCATGCCCAGCCAACTTTGACTATTCTTAACTATAAATAAATTGATAGCATCACATGACTGATTCTGAAAATCTTAACTACCTGACAACTAGAGGTCTCCTCATGAAGATCTATCTATTTTTGCTAATGAAATATAATGTGGATTTACCCTAAACAACACAGGTTCTTACTTTTTGTTAAGTGGTTTCTGAAAATCATTATCTTGCAGCTTGAAGTGTACATCTACAGATATAGTCAGCTCTCATAGCAGGATTCAGCATCTGCAGATTCAACCAACTCCAGATTTAAAATGTAGTTAGGCCTACAATGTTGGCATCCTTACTGAACATGTATAGACTTTTGCTTCTTGTTATTATTTCCTAAACAATACAGTACAATAACTATTTACATAGTATTTACATTTTGTTAAGAATTATAAGGAATCTAGGGATTATTTAAAGAACATGGAAGGATGTATGTAGGATATATGCAAATATTATACTATTGTACATAAGAGACTTGAGCATCCCAGATTTTGGTATGCCCTGGGGTCCTGTAACCAATCCCCCACAGATACCAAAGACAGTCTGTACTTAGGACAACTTGGAAAACTTTTCAAAAATAAAAGAGGAACTAGCAAAAAATTTTAGATCATACCAGGATCAGCAAATAACAAAAAATAATTAATTTACTCACTATCATATATATGTGCTTGTGGCAAGACATTGTGTTTTTCACACAACACAGGCCACATTACAGATTTAATATTACACTGAGAGCACTTATAGCTGATAACTAACACACCTCCTTAAGTCAACCCTCTTAGAAGACATTATAATTAAAAAATATATAAGACACTAGCTTCTGAAAGACATCAAGACACCAACATTTTATTTGCATGACACATGGCAGCCTAAGGTTTTGTAATCCAAGGCAATGTACATGTGTTTGACTTTACATTCTTACTCCAAGGTGGTTGAAACCAGACTCTATTCATATCAGTGTGTTTATATTCTAAGGCAAGTGCTTACTTCAACAAATAAGAACAGGAATACACGCTGCATAAAATCCTATTATTCATCAGAGGAACTAAATGAGTCAGAGGGAGAAAGAGCAATCACTGGACATTAAGTATCTAATGTTCTAATTCAGACAAGTGCCTTAAACTAATGAAATCCATTAAACTGAGTGAATATTCTGACAAACAGCAGTGGACAGCACAAAAAAAATAAATTAGTTGACAGGCAAGATACTTCATTTTTTAAATATTTTTTTTCCATAGGTTATTGTGGAAGAAGTAGTATTCAGTTACATGAGTAGGTTCTTTAGTGGTGATTTGTGAGATTTCGGTGTACCCATCACCCAAGCAGTATACACTGTACCTAATTTGTGGTCTTTTACCCCCCACACCCTTCCCACCCTCTCTCCCTGAGATCCCAAAGTCCATTGTGTCTTTCTTATGCCTTTGCATCCTCATAGCTTAGCTCCCACATATGAGTGAGAACATATAATGTTTGGTTTTCCATTCCTGAGTTACTTCACTTAGAATAATAGTCTCCAATCTCATCCAGGTCACTGCAAATGCCGTTAATTCATTCCTTTTTATGGCTGAGTAGTATTCATATATATATATATACACACACATATATACACACACACACATATACATATATATGTACACACACACACATACACACATACACACATATATGTATATATGTGACAGGCAGATCACGAGGTCAGGAGTTTGAGACCAGCCTGACCAACATGTGAAACCCCATCTCTACTAAAAATACAAAAATTAGCCAGGCGTGGTGGCGAATGCCTGTAATCCCAGCTACTCAGGAGGCTGTGCCAGGAGAATCACTTGAACCCAGGAAGTGGAGGCTGCAGCGAGCTGAGATTGCAACACTGCACTCCAGCCTGGGCAGCAGAGCAAAACTCCATCTCAAAAAAAATGTAAATGGACTAAGTACTTCACCTAAAAGGCAAAGACTACCAGACTGGATTAAAAAGAAAAACCAATGAACCAACTATATGCTCTTTATAAGAGACATGTTTTAAATATAAGAACACATGTTAAAACTAAAAGGATTAAAAAAGATATTACACAAATATTAACCACATAACCTGGGGTAGTTACATTATAAACAATTTTTAGAACTGATATCTGATCAACCCTCTAGTTCAAACTATGAATTTTTAGGAAATACAGGAGAACATGAATACATCCTGAAAATACAATCAACAAAGTGTGAATCATGGAATCCTTTTCAGAACAAATGATTAGCTTTCTTCAACAAATATATAGCAAGGAAAAAAATAAAGAGAAACCTATTGATTAAATAAATTACGAGACATGGCTACCTTTTGCCATATAGAACTTAAGCAGATGCTAATTCAGATAAACTGTAAAAAAAAAAAAAAAAAAAAAAAAAAAAAAAAAAAAAAACAGACACTATAGGGAAATGTAGATACCTGACAGGATACTGAATAATACTAAAGATTTATTTAATAACAGTGTTATGGTATGTTTTAGACAGTATTTTTACAGATACACACTAAGATACTCATAGATAAAATGGGATAAAAAGATACGAGGTTAGGTATTTGCTTCAAAATTTGGGGGGTAGATGAAACAATATTGGCCATGAGTTGGTAGCTGCACAAACTAGGTGGTGGCTTCACTGGAATTTATTCTACATTCTCTTCACTTGTATTTATGGATAAAATTCTCCATTACAAAAGTTTTTTTTCTAAACAAATGAAAAGGTACATCACCACTGTGTCATCAATTACGTACAACATGAGCTATCAAAGGTGGCTTTGTTCCAAATATATAAAAAATATATACAAATATGTTTTTTCTACAAGTACATCTCAACATTGTTTCATCAATACTTTGCGCTTGATTCTTTGGAAAATATTTTTTGAATAAATAAATAGGAGAAAACAGTTACTTCAAGGTGATATGTTTACGTGTGTATGGATGTGTGTGTAATTTCCCTGATTACTAATGACACTGAGTACTTTTTCATATGTTATTAATATTTGGCTTTCCTTTTGGACAAAAAGCCTATGTATATTACTAAGCAAAAGCAATAGCAAGTTAAAATATTGTTTCATTGTTGTAGATATATGCTACTGTCAGTTATGTAGGTTGTAAATATATTTTTTCTTACTCTGTGCTTTGTTTTTACTCTCTTAATGTTGCGTACTGATGCATTAAAAACACCTTACTTTTAATGTAGTCAAATAATTAAATGTTTTCCATTTTAATTACCACTTTTTGTTTCTTATTTTAGAAAATTATCCCTTCTCTGAGATCATGAAAAAATTCCCTTCTATTTATTTTTAAAGCTTTATTATTTTGTTCTTTACATTTAGTACTATGAGTCATTTGGAATTCAGTTTTTGACTATGATGTAATATAAGGGTCCAGTTTTATTTTTTCTTCAAATGAATATTACTTATCCCCTCATAATTAATTGAAAAAATTCATTTTTCTTAATACCTGCAATGTCCCTTTTCATAAATATGTAACCTTATAAGTCTATTTTGAAGTACCGTTCTGTTCTGGTCATGTTACTTGATCTTTGTGCCCATACCACACTGCCTTAGTAACTATAAAGTATAACACATGCTGCCACCTATTCTTCATTATATATGATTGTCACAGCTATTTTTATCCTTTGTAATCCATATAAATTTTAGAATCACATTATGAATTTCTATATAAAAGCTATTATGATTTTGAATCAGTTTGTATACAAATCCATTGAGGAAAATTGGTATTTTGATACTAGTAGATAATTCAATCATGAACATTTTGATCTTCATAATTATTTAGCTCTTTCTGAAAAATATTTTCTCATTTTACATTTAAAGTTTTATAGTTTTCTTCATAGAGGACTCTATACCTTTTATATTTATTTCTAAGGACTTCTTACTTTTTGATGTTGTTATAATCTTTTAAAATTTTTATTTTCTTACCGGTTAATGTTGGACTATAGAAATATAATTGGTTTTGTATATTGATTTTTCTATCCAATAACCTTCCGAAGCACTTATTAAGTTTATAATTCAGCAGTGGGCCAGTCTGTCTTTACTGCATATACAATAATGCCATCTGTTAACACGAAATTTTATTTCTTCCTTTGCAATCCTTATACATTTTCCTTTTCTTATTTTAGTATACTGTCTTGAGTCTCCATATAATGATGAACAGAAGTGGTAATAACAGGCATTCCTGTATCATTTCTGATTTCAGAAGTGAAATTTTTAATATTTTACTTTAAGTATAATATTTGCTGTAAGTTTTTTGTAGATATTCTTTTTGATATTAAAGAAGTTCCCTTCTATTCCTACTTTGTAAAAAGTTTTTTTCATAAATGAATGCTGATTTTGGTTTGTCAGGTTTTTTCTTTCCAATCATGTATGGAGATGACTTTTCTACTTACTCTGATGACATGGTAAATGATATTTTTTTTTTAATGTTAAAACATGCATTTCTTAAACCACAGTTGGTCATATTACATTTTCCTTTTTATTTATTGCTTGATTCTCATAACATTTCTCCCCCCTCAGGATATTTACAACTATGTTCAAAAGTAAGCTTATCCTGCAATTTTTTATTCTTATATTATTCTTGCTAGGTTTTGGTATCAAGCTTGTACTGGTCTCACATCATGAACTAGGAAATACACACTCTTTTAATTTCTTTGGAGTAGTTTGTATAAAAATGAAGTGCTTCTTCTTTAAATGTTTGTTAGAACTTGCCATTAAAACCAAACAGATCTATTATTACTTTGGTGGAAAGCTTTAAATCATGTATTCAATTTCTCTTGCATTAACTCCATTTCAATTTTTTCTTGTATATGTTTCTCAAAGTTGTACTTTTCTAAGAATTTGTTAATTTCTCCAAAAATTTTCAAGTTTATTAGTAAAGTTGATCATAATGAACACTTATCTTTCTAAAAAAGTGTAAGCCTTTTTCCTTTCTGGACCCAGAAATTTACTTTATCTTCTCATTGAATACCACAATCATAGAAATGTCAACAACTTCAAATAGCCCAGTAGGTTCAGCAATCTGTATTTAAAAATATCTAAGAAATATGGCTGTCTGGAATTAACGCTCTCTAAAGCTGAAATCACTAATTCTTTCTTTGCTAGTCTGTTTCATTTCAAGTTCATTCATTTATTAAGCAAAGTTGCAAGATAAAAGGATAAGGGTCATTGCTGTCAAGATACTTGCTACCTGTAAGAAGAGATGTTTCTGATAAACAAACAAACAAAATCTCATGAAATAAATCCTACTCTGTGCATGATAAAGACATGGACAAGATGCCATGAAAACTGAGAGGAGAGGTATTCTTACTTTTCTTTTAGAATTGTATTTTATGTGTTGGCAAGAATAGTGGAGTAGTAAAAGTTGAGGAAGCAGAGGGATGCAGAGATAACATCCAAAATGGATTTATATGTCACACCTAGGACACGTAGAGTGAATAGAGTGTATGTTGGGGTAGCATCGACAGCTCTTAAGTGATCTAATTTGCATTTTAGAAAGTAAGAAATAAGAAAAAATTTCAGGTACTTGTAAGATGCGTAGCTTCAGTAATTTAGAATTACATATCCAAAAGAAAGATAATCCTACCTATTACCAATATGAAAACCTGTAATCTACAGAAGTTTAAAAATGAAAATTAAAAGACTTGACATAACAAGCTGATGTCAGTTTCTCCCAGATAAGTAACAGAGATAAGAAAGAAAAGGAGTACAGGCAAACATTTCAGTTTCTACACCTGTAACAGGATGGTCCATAGGGACATTCAGGCCGGTCATCAGTCTCATCTTGGCCCACGATTTGTACACCTCCATAATCACTATCACCAGGATGACTAAAACATTGAAAATGAACAGGATTCTTCCTAGGAGGGCAACAAACAAACTGTCAGAAAAAATAAATATAACAGTCTAGATTTACAGTGGATATAGCAAAAAACCAGGCAATCCATATCTGGCTATTCCTGAACATAAACCAACATGCTACATTGATGACATAAGCATAAATTATAGCAACACGTTAAACTGATGACTTAAAGTTGATGATATCAGCTCAGTACAGGACTCTCACAGTAACATAATCCATTTCTGGTATCATGTGATAAGACATGAATATCAGTAGACAACTTGCAAACATTACTATATATAGGACACATATGTATGTAACATACAATATAAATATCATAAGCATATATAGCTTTTCAAAACTTAATAAAATGAAAACATATATTGTACCCTTTGCTAAGATAAAAAAAAAACAGAACATTTCCAACATCCTAGAAAGGTCCCATTTCCCCTCTTCCAATCACTAAACCCATTTTACCACCCAAAGGTAACTATACTAACTTCTAAATGTGCTTTTCAAACTTCTCAGTCTCAAGACTCTTTTATACTCAAAAAATGATTAAAACTCCAGAGGGCCTTTGTTTACATAGGATATTGACCCTATTAGAAATTAAAAATGAGGAATTGAAAAAAATACATTTAATTACAAAAAATTAGCTGGGCATGTTGGTGCGTGCCTGTAATCCCAGCTACTCAGGAGGCTGAGGCAGGAGAATTGCCTGAACCCAGGAGGCGGAGGCTGCGGTGAGCCGAGATCGTGCCATTGCACTCCAGCCTGGGTAATACGAGTGAAACTCCGTCTCAAAAAAAAAAAAAAAAAAAAAATTTATTGACTTAAATAGAACAATAATAAACCCTTTACATACTATCATAACATATCTTAAATAATTCTTAATTTTCAAGAAAAAATTCAAGGCAATGTTGTTTTATATTATGGAAATTTATTTAATCTCTGCTTTAGAGAAGACATTTGGCTTCTCATGCCTGCTTCTGCATTCAATCCATTAACAACAACACATACCATGTGGCCTCTGGGAAACTCCACTATACAACTGTGAAAGAGTAAATGACGGTAAAAAAAAAGGCATTCATGAAAAGTCACAGTACTATTATGAAAATATGTTTGTGTTGGTTGTGGTGGCTCACATCTATAATCCCAGCACTTTGGGAGGCCAAGGTGGGTAGATCACTTGAAGTCAGGAGTTCAAGACCAGCCTGGTCAACATAGTCATACCTCATCTCTACTAAAAATACAACAACTAGCTGGTGTGGTGGCACATGCCTGTAATCCCAGCTGCTCGCGAGGCTGAGACAGGAGAATCGCTTGAACTTGTGAGACAGAGGTTGCAGTGAACCAAGATTGTGCCACTGCACTCTAGCCTGGGCAACAGAGCAAGACTCCATCTCAAAAAAAATGAAAAAGAAAAGAAAATACTTTGACCTAACAGATTTCTTAAAACTGTTCTGGTGACTTCCAGGGTTCTCTGGATCATACTTTAAGAAGTGATATTATAAAACAACAGATCAATATTGCCTGCCTTTGAACTTAAATGAAAATATATATTCGTATGTATTTCTTTGAACCTACCCTTTTATGTTTATATGATTTATTCGTGTTGTTACATGTAGCAGTAAGTACACTTTCATTACTATGTAGTAACATCATCATCCATTTGATGATGCTATTATACTTTATCCATTTTACTACTGATAAACTTTTGAGTTCATTTCAGGTATTGACTTTTATAAATAATACTGCAATGAGCATTCTAGTATATAAGCCTTTTGATGCACATCTATATGCATTTTCCTGGGGATATTTGTTACTAGGATACAAAAATATATTTATTCTTGAATGTTCATTTTGAATTGAATGACTGTCTTAACTTCATTTATTAATTCAGTTTATCTTAAGATTATTCTGAATTTTCTCTTATTTCATGTCCATGGATGGGAAGAATCAATATTGTGAAAATGACCATACTGCCCAAAGTAATTTATAGATTCAATGTTATTCCCATCAAGCTACCATTGACTTCACAGAATTAGAAAAAAAAACTACTTTAAATTTCATATCAAAAACAGAGCCTGTATAGGCAAGACAATCTAAGCAAAAAGAGCAAAGCTAGAGGCATCACGCTACCCGACTTCAAACTATACCACAAGGCTAATGTAACCAAAACAGAATGGTACGGGTACCAAAACAGATATATAGACCAATGGAACAGAAGAGAGGCATCAGAAATAATGTCACACATCTACAACCATCTGATCTTTGACAAACCTGACAAAAACAAGCAATGGGGAAAGGGTTCCCTATTTAATAAATGGTGTTGGGAAAACTAGCTAGCCATATGCAGAAAACTGAAATTGGACTCTTCCTTACACCTTATACAAAAATTAACTCGAGATGGATTAAAGACTTAAATTTAAGATCTAAAACCATAAAAACCCTAGAAGAAAACCTAGGCAATACCATTCAGGACACAGGCACGGGTAAATACTTCACAATTAAAACACCAAAAGCAATGGCAACAAAAGCCAAAATTGACAAATGGGATCTCATTAAACTAAAGGAGTTCTGCACAGCAAAAGAAACTATCATCAGAGTGAACAGGCAACCTATAGAATGGGAGAAAATTTTTGCAATCAATCCATCTGACAAAAGGCTAATATCTAGAATCTACACGAAACTTAAACAAATACCGTCTCACGCCAGTTAGAATGGTGATCATTAAAAAGTTGGGAAACAGATGCTGGAGAAGATGTGGAGAAACAGAAATGCTTTTACACTTTTACACTGTTGGTGGGAACATAAATTAGTTCAACCATTGTAGAAGACAGTGCGGCAATTCCTCAAGGATCTGGAATCAGAAATACCATTTGACCCAGCAATCTTATAACTGGTATATACTCAAAGGATTATAAATCATTCCACTATAAAGACACATGCACATGTATGTTTACTGAGGCACTGTTCACAATAGCAAAGACTTGGAACCAACCCAAATGCCCATCAATGATAAACTAAATAAAGAAAATGGGACACACATATACTATAGAATACTATGCAGCCATTAAGAAAAATGAGTTCATGTCCTTTGCCAGGACATGGATGAAGCTGAAAACCATAATTCTGAGCAGACTAGCACAGAACAGAAAACCAAACACTGCATGTTCTCACTCATAAGTGGGAGTTGAACAAAGAGAACACATGGACACAGGGAAGGGAGCATTATACATCAGGGCCTTTCGGGGTGGTGTGGGGCAAGGGGAAGGATAGCATAAGGAGAAATACCTAATGCATGTGGGGCTTAAAACCTAGATGGGTTCAGCAAACCACCATAGCACATGTATACCTGTGTAATAAACCCGCACGTTCTGCACATGTATCCCAGAACTTGACATATAATTTAAAAAGAGATTATTCTGAATTTTCAAAATTATACAATCATGTCATCTGTACATAATTACAGTATTATATCTTCCTTTCCACTCTACATTAGGTATTCCTTTTTCTTGCCTTAGTGTATATTAAGTATATGCTTAGTGGGGTTATGATCTCTACTGCAATGTTGAATAGGAGTGGCGATAGTAGACATAGTGGGTTCCAATATCATGGGAGAAGCTTTAATATTTCGCTATTAAGTATGAGGTTAGCTGCTGGTTTCTGTAGATATTTTTTATTAAACTGAGGAAGTATTTTCTATTCTTACATTATTAAGAATCTTTTAATAAATGGGATCTTGAATTTTATCAAATGACTTTTCTCCACTGAGATGATCATTAGGAATTTTTTCTTTTAAACTGTGTTATGAACTGAATTGTTTCCTACCTCCCAAAACTGAACTGAATCAGTTGCCTCTGCATACAAAGTTTCAGGATATAATATTTATTATGCCTTTTAAAAGGCATAAATCAGAACTATTCAAATTGAAAAATATGAGTTATTCAAGTGCTAAAATGGCAATACATTTTAAAGAGAAGTAATATAAATGTGAAAGTAACAGAATATATTAAAATATACTATTGCAACAAAGATAGCCATCTTCTAGAAAATCCTGCTATAAGCTTTTAAGATACAGTGTGGGAATTAAATGTTTTATATGTACACATGCTGACTAATGTCTTATTGACACAGAAGACAGTAATCTACTGGAATGCATTGCTAGAAATATTTTGGTTTGCCAAGTTAGAATGGCAAATAAATCTTTCTGAAATAGGTTTATGTAATTATAACATGTTACTGTAAACGCTATGGATGAAAGTATATCTAAAACTAAGAGATCATAATTTGAATTCTCAAAATAAGAAATTAGAATATACAGGGCAATGTAAATAAATGAAGCAAGTATAGGAGCAACCATCAATCCAGGATTATTACATTCAGTTGTTTTAGGGTACCATGATGATTCAAAGCACCATTAGAAAAATATAAAGAAAAATGCACATGTATGAGTAAGACACTTACACACAACCTAAAATTATAGTTATACTGTATACAACAACTACTTAGGAAGCCATCTCTCTAATATCTAAGAAGAGATTAAATAACAGGTATTTAGGTCTGAGGGATTCAGTTTTTATGTCTGGATTCCCTAGTATTCAGATCTTCACATTAGCCAGCATGTCTAGAAAATACACTGAGAAAGTACAAACACTAGAAACATGATTAAAGCCCCTAACCTTTAGGCCAGTGGGTTTTATCAGATTTTTAATACACTGTAGCATGTAGCTACATAGTTACATGTTATCAAAATAATGGAATTAAATGCTACTAAAATGCTATTAAAAAATTCATTTTACCTATAGCAGTTTGCCCCATACATGCAGGATGTCCTCTTGACCTTGTTTTCTTCAGAACCTTGTAGAACTGAATTGGAGGGATTAGAGCTGGACTCAGGATGAGACCCTTGAGACTCATCCCGGGATGACTCGCCCTGGGCACTCAAACAATTCTCAAAACAGCTCACTGCATCATCATCTTTATGTGGCTTTCTTTTGGTGGCAATTTTACGTTTAGAAACTTTACCAAGTTCCTCTATTGGAAGTTTATTTCTCTGTGTATTAGTCTTAATATTATTCATCTCTGCATTACTTAATGTGACTGCAGAAAATGATTGTGGCATTTCCTATAAAACAAAAATGAAAAACAACAGAAATTAATGAAACATTTTTAAAAAGAAACTCAAGCATATCAGCACAAAATTATAAGATCCATGCAAAATGTAAACTTAAAACTTCAAGATTCACATTTTAAAGTTATTAAATGCCACTCTTTTCTGTTCTTAGTTTAATAACTTAAAACATTTTTAGTTATTAGAAAAGAAATTTACAGTTGTATTAAACCTTTACAATCGTGTCAAACCTTCAGTGAAAAATAACCAGAAAATACAATAAAATATAAGAGAAGACATCTGCTTTCATTAAATGTAATCTTTAATATCTCTTAAATGTCACTGCTCAACAATACGTCATGTTCAACAATGTGTCATGTTCTTAACATGCACTGTCCTTGTATTTTCTTTTTTCTTTTTTTTTTTTTTTGAGCTAGACTCTTGATCTGTCCCACAGCCTGGAGCACAGTGGCACGATCTCTGCTCATTGCAACCTCTGTCTCCCAGATTCAAGCGATTCTTCCACCTCAGCTCCCCAAGTATTTGGGATTACAGGCACATGCCACCATGCCCAGCTAATTTTCGTATTTTTAGTAGAGCTGCGGTTTCACCATGTTGGCCAGGCTGGTCTCGAACTGCTTACCTCAGGTGATCTGCCCACCTCAGCCTCCCAAAGTGCTGAGATTACAGGCATAAACCACTGCACCTGGCCCCTTATCATTTGTTATAAGCTACATTAATGTATAATACATTATTTCTGCCCTCTAAATATAATCATGATTTTAACATAGCCGAATGATAAAATTGTTTTGCCCCCACAGAAAATTTTGCAAGATCTGATTCTTTTTCTAAATTGGTCAGAACATAGCTTTATGCAAAATTTAAAGTCTTAAGACTTTAAATTTATCTTAATAAAGGCTTGAGTTTAACCAAACTGAAAGTGCTTTTAACCAAATAAATACTTTCATTAGCACTGCAGAACCTTTATAATTTGTACTTACTACTAGCACAAACAATAAGCCTGGTCTTATTCTGTTAAAAATGATCTTTTAATTACTTATACTTCTTGTGGAGTAGAAACAATGCTCAGATAAACCCCAGTTCTCCTGGTAACCATTTCTAGGATGTGATAACAACATACCAGATACATACCAATGTTTGCTTCCATTTATAACTAAGGACTCATGTATGCTGGATGCCATCTGAAAAAAGGTGGTTTTACATTACCTAATATTTAATAGCTTAAATTTCTTAAGAAGATATTTCATTTTTTAAGAAACAGTACATAAATTTACAATGCTACCGAAACTGACTGACTGCCTTGAAAAAAGGAACCTAGATCTTATCATGGTTCTTATAGTAACAGATAACCAATGGGGAAAACAATCCTTTGGCTATCTCTTGGAGCTGACCCTCACTGTAACATTCATATCATATCTCTCTAAAACATATGCCCTTTGCTCTCAAGCTGCACAATTACACCCCAATCTCATTCCCCCAACTACAGGACCCACTGGCCGGCGCAAGCAACTGGAATTCTCGAGTGAGAATTGGGCAATCCTAACCCAGCCACCTACTTGGTAGTCCCTCGCTGGGTCAGTTCTCCCCAGTTTTCTTTTTCTTTGTTCAGGTAGCACTGGCTAACAGATGTTCAGTAAAATGTACATCTTGTTCCTGTTGGCATTTCCAAACTCCACAAGTAATTCTCTTAGAGTGTCCCTCTTCTCTTGATTTTAGAAAAGAAAGAAATAATTTCTCCCATAAATACTGCACTTCCTTAACCTTAAAACCTTTTGGCCTCTCAGTTCTCTTTGTATAAAGCCCAGGGGTTGGGATGGTAGTCACTTTTTGTACCTTTAAATAAACCATAAAGGGAAAGGGCTATTTTTTACTGCTGAGGGCCCCTTAACATGGGATACTTTATTAGTACTTCTGTTCACAGCTTTGAGCTTTAGCAGCAGTTCTGGGACAACAGGGAAACAATTCCATTCAATATCATATCACGTTAAAAAAAAAAAAAGCACAACTAGGGAAGTGGTTAAAAAATTAGGTTATATTCTTATTTTGAAACACTATGCAGACATTAAAATAAAAACATCTAAAGATGTTTTTAACTAAACAAGAACAATATCTATACTGTGATGCCATTTAGTTTTTTAAAAATTCCTTATATATTTATGTGTGCCTTCACTGTGTAAATCCAAATGAAAAGAGTTAGAAGTATATAAACCAAAAAATTACTAAGACAATGATATTGAAGGATGAAACAAATGGAGGTTTTCATTCTTCAAATGCTTCTGATACTTCCGTTTTTGATGATAAACAGGTATTATATTGCCATTTAAAAATAAAAATTAAAAAACCAACAAAATGAAATATAGGAAATGAAATGTAGAGTATCATATTTCAACTCCAACTTCATGAAAGATTAGAATTTATTTTTTTAAATCCTCATGAGGAGTATATTTAATATGTTAACTTATTCTAAAAGAGAAAGAAATGTTAAAGTCCCAAATATCAATACAACGGATCAGAGGTTCTCAAATATATTTTAAGAGGATCAAAAGCTGGAAATCATAATGCTCTTCATGAACTCCATGAAATACTGATTTATAGTATACCCTTGGCATTCAAGAATTTAACATTCATAGTTTAAATTATTTATAAATGGTCCAAAAATCCATTACATGCAGTAATTTGTAAGTTTGCTGAGACAGAAATTTGCACTGTGCCAATTACAAAGCTCAGGAGCTAGAGTAAGTCACTGAACTGGCAAGTGAGGGAATAGGAAAGATGGGAGGTGCTCTGTACTTAGAAGTAGGAGAAAAGCAGAGAGCTCTATATTTCCTAAGCATCCCATATTGTTTATTTCTTAGATTAGATGAGAATGCACAGGATTAAATGTGGAAGGCTGGTAACTCAGAATAGAGTGGCCAGATCCCCTACAATGTAAATATACATGTTAGAGACCTGAGGGACTGAAGAGCATGGAGCTGATAGAGGGTGACCTGGGTGTTTGGAGGTGGTGGGAAGGTATAATTAAGGCTACTAAAATAGCTGGTTAACCTATCAAACAAGCCCTTCTCCTGCCCCTCAACCATCTGAGTGTTAATGTACTAGAAGGGAGAAGATAAAGAACTTCCACCTAGAACAAATTCAATAAAGTAATTTATTGTTGTTTCCAAACTGCTCCTGGCAAGAATGTCTGTGGTGATAAATTGCCTTAAAAGTCCTGCATCAATTCCATTAACACTGACGTGCTATAAGACTAAAAACTCCTAACCTCCAACCCCAACTTCACTCCTGAGCTTCAAACTCATACATTCAACCACTAGCTACACATTTCTTTCTCAATATTCCATGCTCCTCAAACTCTAAATGTCAAAACTGACATTCTGCCTCTGTGTTCTCTGGCATAGTTTCTGCCAACACTTTTCATCTGTTCATGCTAGACAGAAATATAGAAGTCTATCTTTTACTCCTTCTTGCCCTCTCCCCAGATTCAAGCAAGAAGTCCTACGATTTTATTCCTAAATACTTATATAATCCAATACTTCTTTCCATCCTTAAAGTCACTGCCCTAACTTAGATTCTCTATTTCATCATTGTGTTAATTCCACAATCTCTTCCCTTACCTCCACGTCTTTAATCTTGTTCTTTTCCAATATCTCCTCTAGCAAGCTGCCAGGATTATATCTGTGACTGAAAACATTTCAAGGGCCCCTCTCTATAAACTGGTCGCACTGTTGTCTTCACCCTCATCTCACACTGCCATCCATCTGAGGCCTGGTAACTTGCTCTGACCAAAAGAATTCAGCATAAATGACAATTCCAGTTGTAGGCCTTAAAAGATCTAACAGCTTTAACATCACTTTTTTGGGGCCCAGCTGTCAAGTAAAGATGCTCTGTCTGGGCTACTTCATGGTACAAGGAGGGAGGTGGGCCCAGCCAGCCCCCAGCCATTCCATCAACCTTTGCTGAGGCACCATTCACATGAGTAAAGCTATCACAGATGCTCCATCTTCAGCTGAGTTCTCAGCTGAATGAAGCCCAGCTGATACCAAAAAATGTGTCATAAAAGAATTGCCCAACTGAGTCCGGCCAATCCTCACAATTATAAGACAGAATATAATCATAATCACGGATATAATCATGTTGTGTTAAGCCACTAAGTGTTGGGGTAGCTTGTTTCACAGCAATAGACAGCTAAAATACTTTACCATAATACTTTCACTTACATTGTTTCAGTTAGGCTTCCATCATTTACAAGAGTTCTCATTAGATTATGTAAAGGAAATACAATGTCTTAGTCTGTTTTGTAACTGCGATAACAATATCACAAACTGGGCAATTTATAAAGAACAGAAATTTATTCTCTCACAGTTCTGGGGTCTGGAAAATCCAAGATCAAGGCACCAGCATCTAGTGTGGGCCTTTTTACTATGTTCTTACATGAGGGAAGGTGGAAGAGCATGGAAGGATGAATGCTGTGTCATTCACAGCAGAAGAGTGAAAGCATAAACCCACTTCTACAAGCCAAGTCCATCTTGTTGTAGAGATGAGGTCTCCTTATGTCACCCAGGCTGACCTTAAACTCCTGAGCTTAAGCAATCCTCCTGCTTCAGCTTCCCAAGTAGCTGGGACTACAGGCACTGCATCCAGCTTTGTAAGCTTTTTTACAGCAGCATTATCCATTCATGAGCATGAAGCACATAACCTAAACAGCCTCCCATTAGGCCCACCTCCCAGTACTGTTGCACTGAGGATTAAGTTTCAACATAACTCTTTAGAGGAGACAAAAACACTCAAACCATGGCAACCATCCTTTTCACTAAAGTTAATTCAAGTACCCTCATTTTCACTTCTAGACAGTTACATAATTTTGTAGAAAGACATATAAGAACTGATGAAAAATACAGACTATTTCTGAAAATTGTCCTATGAAGAGAAGTTACTAGAGTCACAAAACTCTTTTCATAGTCTAATATGTATGGTAGAAAAATTCATTATACCCAAAATGAAAAGACCTATGTTTGACGCCAACGTTCCTAACAATGTGAACTTGGGCCTTAGTTTCCTCTGAGGTGTTCAATGATGGCACATCAGTAGCTCTCAACTTTGAAGGGACACTAAAATTGGGAGAGTTTAAGATACCACTGATGCACAGGCTCCACATACCAAATGAATCAGAATCTCAGAAATAAGGTCTAGTTGGGCAAAAGTGATTTTTGTCCCTTCTTTCCACTGCTTCTCCTACTTTTCCAAAAGAGAATGTAATTCATTCCAAGTACATTGATCCAAATGTAGGCCTAGCTAAACTGTTAGTGGTTTTTTTGTAGCTGGCAACCTCCTGTCATTAACTAGATAGGTGAGCCTAGCCTCCTGTTTCCTCTCACCTGCTCTGCACTTTAGCGATCCCTTTAGGACTAGCTGTTCTAAAGGTTCAGTGTTCAGACTCAAAACTAGTCAGGGATGGAGGATGGGGTTTGGAAAGGCCCTGCTGGGATCTTCAGTTTAAGTCATGTTCTCTGCCTCAGCTTTACCTGCATAAAGGATCATGAAAATGTAAGCCTTATTTTTCCTGTGCTAGAAGAGGTAAATCTCCCTCAGAAGGAAGGAAAGAAAAAGCAATTGGCCAAATAGAACTTGGGCATTTCAGGGACCTGGCTGTAATACTCCCCTGATGTCAACAAAACCTCACAATACCTTAATATTTTAAATCTGCTCCTCTCTATAATCTATCAATTAAGATGTTTCTCAAAGTTTTTCTTGTGATTATCAAACTTTATGGGTTGGGATAAATAGAGGAAAACATGTATACTATAGATTTTCTTATGAATACAATAATTTCTCTTGAAAAAAAGGCAACGTCAATTGTCACGTTCAGAGTTCAGAGAATAGAGTATATGAGGGCTCAATGTTTAGACAAAAAAAATTTTAATAAGTTTTATGGCAAACATATGTGAGCCAGAAAACATTTTGTTTTCATTTATTAAGCTTGCCTCCATAAGTAAAGCAAAGGAATTGAGTGTATAGTGACCAGGCCCCACTTCTCTAGCTGGAAGACAGACTCCAGTGAGAAGCTGGTTCCTCTCTCTGGGCGAGAGAGGAAGAGTGTGAAGAATATATTCAAAGACTGACCTCTAAGGTAGATGCTGGCATTTCAATCATTTTAGTGTACAGTCTTCTATGACCAATCCTCTTCCTTTGGTTTTCCCTGAGACTAAGACAGGGATCCATCCACAGAGCTCACCCACAAGACTACAAGGATCATGAAAACTGTCATCATAAGCCACCTCTCACTAGAGAGGAAGGATGCCTGAACCTTCTGTCCAGGGCCATCTCTATCTTTCTCTCTTTTTAAGTACTTCTAATAAACAGTCCTCATTTTCTTTAAGTACCCAGTGTTACAGAATGCATGTTTCTGTCAAACAATTCTAGGGAGTTCGCAAAAAACTGAAAGAGGAAAGAAGGTCTAGAAATACTGTGAGTCAGCCCAGAAGTGATCCTGCAACAGGTAATTAAGAACTATCCCATCATTTGTTTTTCTTATCACACTCAGCAAGAAAATGGTGGCTAAATGCAATCTGAGAACAACCAATGGAATAAGAGAAGCCAGGTTTCACAATGGAGGTGCCAAATTATGACCAGAGTCAAGTGGTCTCCACTTTTTTTCCCAGTCTGAAAATTTCTAAATGTCATGGTTTTATTCTCTACAAAGCAAACAAATACTATGTTAAAGATTCGTTTCAGTAAGTCTGAAAAAATTGGGCTAGTTTTTGTCTTCAGAGACTCAACAAAAAAAGGCAGTTTTGGCTTCTCCTTGTACCACGTATGATTAATTTCTATCTAAAATATCTAACAAAGAAACAATCAAATCATGAATTTTTAAAAATCACCTTGGTTGAAATGACAGACTCTTCCTGATCAGCATTTTTGCGCTTTTCTCCTGTGTCTTGTTCTGCTGATGTATTTTCTGAACTTCCTGCAGAAATTAATTGCCCTCTTCCTTGCTGTGGTATGTTTGGTTGGGTGTTATCTTTGCAGACTATTTCTTTTCCACTTCCCTGGGTTACATTACCTTAAACACACATAAAGAAAAAGAAGAAGAAAATTATCTTCTGTATTTTCAAATGTCAATAATCCATACTAAAAAAAGAAAAAGGATTCGAGACCAGCCTGGCCAACATGGTGAAACCTGGTCTCTACTAAAAATACAAAAGATAGCCAGGTGTGGTGGCGTGCACCTGTAATCCCAATTTCTCAGGAGGCAGAGGCATGAGAATCACTTGAACTCAGGAGGTGAAGGTTGCAGTGAGCTGAGATCATGCCACTGCACTCCAGCCTGGGCGACAGAGTGAGCCTCTGTCAAAAAAAAAAAAAAAAAAAAAAAAAAAAAAAGTGGTGGGGTAGGGGGAAGAAAAAGGATAAAAGGGCAAATAAAATTAAAGCTCCATTTACAGTAATGCTAACTTAAAACACTTATGTGCAAATCTCAGAAAGTATTAGGCAGCAAAATGGCCAAGGGCTCCAGCCCTGGATTCTACCAGGCTGAGATGCCAATAGGGGCTCCACCCTTTAACTATTCTATCTTACCTTTCTCAACTTTAGTTTCATAACATGGATAATGGGAATTATGATTCATGGAATTATTAGGAGAAGTAAATGAAGTAAGATATATAAACTAGCAGAGTACCTGATACACGTTATTTTTATAATTATAGAATTGAATTTCTCCAACAGAAAACCTGACTCACAGCTATCCAATAAACTTTACATATACTTATTAAATCCTAACACCCACAGTGAGGAATTAAGCTCATTTTTTTTTTTATGACATGGAGTCTTGCTCTGTCACCCAGGCTGGAGTGCAGTGGTACGATTTTGGCTCACTGCAACCTTCACCTCCCGGGTTCAAGCAATTATCTTGCCTCAGCCTCCCAAGTAGCTGGGATTACAGGTGCACGCCACCACAGCTAGCTGAATTTTGTATTTTTAATAGAGATGGGGTTTCACCACATTAGCCAGGCTAGTCTCGAACTCCTGACCTCAGGTGATCCACCCGTCTAGGCCTCAAAGTGCTGGGATTACAGGCAAACCCAACATAACCCAAACAGGAGAGTGATTTCTACCAACTTGCCCATGAAGTAAATAAATCTCAATAACAATGGACATTGTATCCCATAAAATACTTACCCAAAGTTTAATGCAGTTGGCAAGCCTAAGTCACTATCATATTTTGTTAACAAATTCATAATTGTCCATGGCAAATTGTCCTTTTCCTCTACTTGAGAGTGATATCTTCATGAAGGCAAAAAGTTTACATGCCTTGTTCACTGTTCCTCCCTTGTGTCTCTAGTATCTGCAACTGTGCCTAGCACAAAACGTGTTCAATAAATATTTCTGACTAAATGAATTCTGAACATAAACAATTTGTCCAAAGATTCTCTTAAGAGCCAGGATATAGGTATGTAAAGCAATATGTAGTCATTATTCCAATATTCTAAAGCAGGGATTAGCAGACATTTTCTGTAAAAAGCCAGAGAGTAAATATATTAAGCTCTGTGGGCCATACAGTGTCTGTCACTACTACCCAACTCTGCCCTTGTAACATGAAAGCAGTCACAGACAACACATATATGGCTGACCATGGCCATGTTCCAATAAAACTTTATTTATAAAAACAGGCAGTGGGCCAAATTTGGCATATGGGCTGTAGTTTATTTACTCCAGTTCTAAAGGACATTCAAGTAGCCTGAAATAACATTCCTTCTTTAAGTTGAGGAAAGAACTGCCAATGGAATACTGTCCTTATTATCAAATAGGAATATCAATTGAACCAATGTAAAAATAACATATTTATCACAGGAAACTTGTGAATAAACTATTCTAAAAACTAAACTTTAACTAAATTATTTAAATATTCATCATGAATCTAAATTAGGAAATATTTCATATCATTTCTGGAAACTGTCATAAACATGATTTAATAGGTCTGTGTAGCTTGGTACACCAAATGACCAAATGCTGTTAACAGTTATGAATTAAACCAAGGGAAATATTGAACTAATGGTATTGCTGATTATGCTAAGAACTATAGTAAATTAAATAAGACACAGCTTCTACTCAAATGGTAGTCTATATATTCCAAGTGTCACACATGTACCCAAAATTCTAAAATTAAAAATATATATATTTTAAATACTCAGAACTCCAAATTCTTTACTACAAACCCCCTCTAGGGACTAGGGCTAATTTTTGTTTTTTTGCATAAGAAGCCACTTTGATATTATTAAAATGCTCTTCACAAAGAGTATATAAAAAATGAATAGCTTAAAATGGCTCAAAACAGTCTTTATATCTGGTATGACAAATATTCTTCTGAAATCTAAAATAGGTACAGTTAAATGACAGAAATATAAAAGAAATTAACTATTAATACAAAACAGCTTAATTTTAACTATTAATAATTGTACTTACATGAGCTGTTATACTAACACTACATGAATAATAGCTCAATTATATATATGTATCATTAAAAATACATCCATCCAATCTTACCCTCTAGAGGAACTACTTCCAAACAACTATATTAACTATTACATGTATATACTTCTCAATTTTTTCCTGTGTTTAAGCCAATATATCTACAAATACATATGCATAAACATATATAGGACTAAAGGTACAAATGTTATTATTTCTGTGGTTTAAATACCTAGGATTGCAATTTCTGGATCAAAGTGTATCGTATATGTAAAAATTTAAGAGATACTACAAGTGACTTTGAAATGTTATACTAATTTATGCCTCCACAAGTAATGTTCGATAATACTCCTTTCTGCCAACACTGGATATTATCAATTGTTTAAATGTTGATGAGTTAATGAACAAAAAATGGTAACGAGTTGTTTTCAATTTACATTTTCCTACTTGATAGTAAAGTCATATATTTACTATTTGTATTTATTCTTCTGTAGTATGTCATATATAATGTCTAAAATTTCTACTGAGTTTTATCATTTTCGTTAATAAATAGACAATGTTTAAAAAACCTTCTTTTATAAATGTGGTAGATATATCTCAGTATATCATTTACCAGTCTGTTATTTACCTCTGACTTTATTTATAGTATCTTTTGCATACAAATATTTTTCCTTTTTATTTAAGTAAATCTATCAGGTTTTCCCTTAGGATTTCAGGCTCTCTATGATCTTAAGAAAGTGTACAGAAGTAATCAAAATATTTTTCCCATACTTTCTTCAAATGCCTTAATTGTTTCAATTTTTATATTAAGACTATTAATTCAATAGAAATTTGTTTCTGAATGTAGTATAAAGTAGTACTTTAACACTATTTTCTTCCAAATGGAGAGCCAATTTTCTCAATGTCATTGTTGAATAATGTATCTTTTCTCTATCAGTTTGAACTGATATGTATTTATATATTAAATATATGTTTTTAAAATCTGTTTCTAGGTGTTTCATTCTTTTTTTTTTTTTTTAACTGGTCTAACTAACTTACCTATTCCTCTACCAGAATTATCAACTACCAAAAACAGGCATCAGGCCCAGATCAGGAGAGTTCCATGAAGAAACATAATTTTTCAATTATTCAAATTGTCCCTGACTATATATGGAAAACTTCTCAATTCAGTGCTCTAACAGTAAAATCGCACATAGAAGGCATACATAAAGAAAAATGCAGACTAACCATAACTATAAATAGAGATATCCTAAATCAAACAGCAAGTTTAATCTAACAGAGTATAAAAATAATAAGTTATCACAAGACTGAACTTATTCCAGGAACACTGGCATAGTATATTATATTAGGATATCTACTAATATCATTAATTACATTAACACATGAAATTGCAGAACTATTTCTATACCAAAACATTTTTAAAATAATTCAACAGTTATTCCTGAAAAAACAGTAAAAATAAAATGAACCATACTAAACATGAGATGACTATTCATCAGAATCTAATACCAACCACATAAAATGCCAAAATACTAATTTCTATTAAAATCAGGAACAAGAACAGACCAATTTGAAGCATTTTTATTTAAGGTTTATAGGGTTAAGCTAAGACAAGAAAAGAAAGCAGTAGGTAGATCAGGAGAGCAAAAATTATCCTAATTCTATAGATAATATGATTATACAGCTAGAAAATATGAGGTTCAAAAACTATTAAAATTAGATAACTTGGCAAAGTTGCTGGAAACAAAGTAAACAGAATAACTAGCACTTTACATAAATATAAGTACATTTTGAACTGTAGTTCAATTAAAATAATGCTAGCTCAATAGTTATAATCTGCATTAAATTGCCATACTGAAAATATTCACAGTATAAAATAAAATGCAAACCAAACAGTATGAGGACCAGTTCAATCTTCACCAGCATGTGCCACATTTTACAACTTCATGTTGGACGCTTAGAAGATGGAGGAAGAAGAGCTCTATGGAATAGCATGATATCAGTGAAAAGATAAAAGCTCCTTTTTCAATCTACCAAGAGTATCCTAACCTAAGAGTTATGATTAGTCTTCAGCCTGGAAAGCTGAAGGAACAGAGATAAATGGAGTTCAAGAAAGGGGAGGTTCTGAAAGCCTTTCCCTAAATATATTTAGTTCTCAATCACTAAGGACATGCAAAAAAATTTAGCCCAGGCCTGAGAAACTCATGACAACATCCAAGTGCTAGTACCTGAGACGTAAAAAATAAAATAAATTAGAACTATATTGGCTGTCCACTTTCAACACTTCCATTTAACACAGCACTGGAAGTCCTAGCCAGAGCAACCAGAGAAGAGAAAAAATAAAGTGCATCCAAATCAGTGAAGAGTCAATGAGTCAAACTGTCATTGTTTGCTGATGATATGACTGTATACCTAGAAAACTCTAGAGACACAACCAAAAAGATCCTAGAACTGATAAAATCAGTAAAGTTTCAGGATACAAAACCAGTGTACACAAATCCTTAGTACTGCTATGCGCCAACAGTTCTTGAGAATCAAGTGAAGAACTCAACTCCTTTTACAATAGTTGCAAAAAATAAAAATAAAAAAGCAAAGCAAAGCTTAGGAATATACTTAACCAAGGAGGTAAAATACCTCTACAAGGAAAACTATAAAACGCTGCTAAAAGAAATCACAAATGACACAAATAAATGGAAACATATCCCATGCTCATGGATCAGTAGAATCAATATTGTGAAAATGACCATACTGCCAAAAGTAATCTACAAATTCAATGAAATTCTCATCAAAATACTACCATCACTCTTCACAGAACTAGAAAAAACAATCCCCAAATTCATGTGAAACCAAAAGATAGCCCAAAGCAAGTCTAGCCAAAGCAACACTAAGCAAAAAGAACAAATCTGGAGGCATCACATTACCCGACTTCAAACTATACTACAAGCCTACAGCCAGTAAAACAGTATGGTATGGGTACAAAAACAGGCGCATAGACCAATGGAACAGAATAGATAACCCAAAAATAAAGCCAAATAATTATAGCCAACTGATATTTGACAAAGCAAACAGAAATACAAAGTGGAGAAAAGACACCCTATTCAACTAATGGTGCTGGGATAATTGGCAAGCCACATATGAAAGAATGAAACTGGATCCTCATCTCTTACCTTATACAAAAATCAACTCAATATGGATTAAAGACTTAAATCTAAGACCTCATACCATAAAAATTCTCGAATATCAGAAAATTTCTGGGCATTGGCTTAGGCAAAGACTTCATGACCAAGAACTCAAAAGCAAAATGCAATAAAAACAAAGATAAATAGATGGGACTTATTAAACTAAAAAGCTCCTGCTCAGCAAAAGAGATAATCAATAGTGTAAACAGATAACCCACAGGATGGGAGAAAATCTTCATAAACTAAGCATCTGACAAAGGACTAATATCCAGAATGTACAAGAAAAAACAAATCAGCAAGAAAAATAATAATAATAATAATTCCATCAAGAAGTAAGCTAAGGGCATGAATAGACAATTCCCAAAAGAAGATATACAAATGGGCAAAAAACATACAAAAATAAATGCTCAACATCACTAATTATCAGGGAAATGTAAATCAAAACCACAATGTGATGACACCTTACTCCTGCAAGAATGGTCATAATTTAAAAATCAAAAAAATAATAGATGTTGGTATGGCTGTGGTGAAAAGGGAACACTTTTACACTGCTGGTGGGAATGTAAGCTAGCACAACATTTATGGAAAACTGCGTGGAGAGTCCTTAAACAACTAAAAGTAGATCTACCATTTGATCCAGCAATCCCACTACTGGGGATATACACAAAAGAAAAGAAGTCATTATATGAAAAAGACACCTGGACACACGTTTATAAAAGCACAATTCATAATTGTAAAAATATGGAGCCAGCCCAAATGCCAATCAATGAGTAAAGAAACTGATATATATAAAATATATTTAATCCGTGTGTGTGTGTATGTGTGTGTGTATACACACCATGGAATACACACACACCATGGTACACACACCATGGAATACTACTCAACCACAAAAAGGAACAAAATAATGGCAGTTGCAGCAATCTGGATGGAATTGGAGACCATTATTCTAAGTGAAGTAACTCAGGAATGGAAAACCAAACATTGTATGTTCTCATTTATAAGTGGGAGCTAAGCTATGAGGATGCAAAGGCATGAGAATAACACAATGGACTTTGGGAACTTGGGAGGAAAAGTCAGGGAGTGAGGAAAAAAAAACTATACATTGGGTACAGTGTACACTGCTCAGGCAGTAGGTGCACCAAAATCTTAGAAATCATCACCAAAGAAGTTATCCATGTAACCAAACACCACCTGTTTCACAAAAGCCTACTGAAATAAAATAATAATAAAACAAATATAGTAATGACGATGATAACAATAAAAAACTGTATTGGCCGAAAAAATGAAAAAGCCTGATAACAGCAAAAATTCCCCTACATATAAAGGACTAAACAAAGAGTTAAACTGAGAGACCATCCAAGAGAGATTGCAAGGGCATATCAAAAAAGGCAAACAAACAAAAACCAAACATATAAAGAGTAAATTTAGGTGGCTGTACGATGATATGTTTTAGGACATGGGCTTTAAAGTTAGTCAGAGCTAGGTCTCAATTATAGCTCTGGCATTTATTATATGCTCTTGAATAAGTCAAATAACATCAATTAATGCTATTTGTTCTGTTCCTAATGATTCCAAAGTTTCCAAAAATCAAGTTAGTTTCAGATAATCTACATAAAGACCAATAACCACAGTTATAGTCCCAAAGCTGCAAAAGACATATGAAAGTTAACCATATCTGAACAAGCCGCAATGCATCCTGCAAATTGATTTTTTTAAATCTCTCACATTGTCCTATTGATCTCCGTCATTTATTAAACAAACAAAATAATTTTAAAAAAATTAACAGCACCACAGAGAAGTCTAATTGCTTTAACTTTTAATTAGCAGGATTCAGGTACTAAACTGTTTTAAAATACTAAACTGTCTTTAAAGGAATTAGGTAACCTAATCTTGCTCTTATACCGTACTTCTCCCACAGTCTTAGTTTATAAAAAGATTACCTGAATCCAAAGACTTTTCTTATTTTGAAGCTTTAGCATTTTAAGTACATTATACACATGCAATATTCCAGACCAATGTCAAATTACTCTCATATGTATTTTCAAAGTGAAGTGCCCAAAAAGGTGCTTCATATTTTACATCGAACATCTATCAAGTGAAAGAAAATGTATTTGAAACAAAATACACGTTGAACTACTATAAGTGGTGGCACAGAAGCAGTTGCAGTACAAAACAACTCTGAAAAAAAAGGAGTTGTTTGCAGAGACCAGGTCACATTCGTCCAATTTTTAGTCATTTTCTTCTATCAGAGAAATTGTTCTACTGAGGGAAAGTGCCTGCACCTCCCCACTACCATTCCCCATATCCTTCCTAGAAATTGAGGATCAACACATACAGTCAGAGATGTTACTGATAAAAATATATCCATATATATATTAAACATGAATTGTGGGGGTGGGGAGAACTGAAAACAACTGTACCAGAATAAAACTTACTGCAAAATTCTTAGGCTTAGATTGGAAAATTCTCCAGATTAAACCACGTCCCCTTTAACACATAATGTATACTACACTTTTCCCATGAGAACACTTTGATCCTAGTATAATCCAAACTAGCATTAAATAAGATAAATTCTGTGCATAATATATTTAATCCAAAACTTTGGAAGGCTTCTATGACCACTATGCAAAATACACAAAGCACCAAGAGTATAACTTTCGAACTAAAATGTGTATTCGTTTGTGCTGTTAATTTTTTTTAATAATGTTTAAGGTAAAATGGCAAAATAGCATAACTAAACTAATCACTGCAAATAAAATCATTATAAATTCAGGATAAAATATTTTTTAACTATCTGTAGGCACTGGAGATTGACCAAAGAGGCAGAGTTGAAGAAGTGTCGACATTGCAATTAACAATAACCTATGAGGTTTGTGAACTTGTGACTTTTTTCCTGAGGGTATTCTCCAATTCACTTGTGGCAGGAAGCTGTAACCTTACTGGTTTAAATGGTCAGAGCAGAGAGTTTAAGGCTAGAAGAGAGAGTGGAGGATGAGGGATAAAATCCTGGAGGGAAGGCAGCCTCAGAAGGGGCAAGAGCAAAAACCTACCTATAAACTTGACCCAAATTCTTGGTTGACTGCTAGACTACATTTGCATGGGGCCAATCCCAGGGACTCAGAGAAAAATGCAGCAGCTAGGAAGTAAAAGAACTACATAGAGACTGCAGCTGTCATCCATAACAGGTGAAACAGTGTAGACTCTGAATCCAGCCAAATTAATTGCTATTACAACAAAAATACTTCTTCTGAGGAATATAACATAATCAAGAGCAATGTATCATTCACAATATCCAATATCGATAGAAAATCACTAGGCACAGAATACACAGGAAAATGTGACCCCTATAAAAAACAAGCAGTCAATAAAAAATAAGTGTGAAATGACAAAGTTGTACACAGATGCAGACTTTAATGAAGGTATTATAAATATAATCAAAGACTTACAGAAAAATATACAAAAGATTGAATAAATGGAGAATCTTATCAGAGAAACATAAACTATACAAAAAAGAACCGAATAGGAATTTTAGAACTAAAAAGTACAGTAAGTAAAATGAATAATTTGCTAGATAGACTTAACAGCAAATTAGAGATGGCAGAAAAAACAATCAGTAAACTTGAAGGTATATCAATTCATCTGGCATTTTTAAACATTAATTTTAAACATTCTTATTGTGCTGGCCTTTTATCCTAGACATAGCACCAAGGGGTTTCTTTGAAAGTCTTTATTAATATAATTCTAGCACATAATAGCACTTGTTAAATGAAAACAAGTGTTTTGATAAATGGTATAAATGGTATTTGACAAATGTTAATAGCCTATGTTTTAAATTAGACCTCATGTTCACATCTAAAAAAAAAACTAGGCTAAGCTATACTTACACAACTCTATAGAGACAGTTCATAGATTTTCTTCAGAAAAACTTTCAAATTCTGTTTAATGTTTTCTTGAAAGTCAGCATTGGCAGAAACAAAAACCCACCTCCACTGATTGCTGGTACTGAAAGGTTTTGATCACTTAAATGTTCTGCTAACATCCAAGCTGGAAGGATCCTTTTCCTCTCGGCAAGGACTGGCTGCTGCTTACTGAAGTCTCTACATTCACCTAGGAAAGACTAAAAAGACACCTATAAATTACTAAAAATAATCATACATCCTTAATGAATTTGCAAAATATTTGCTTTGCCGAATGCTACCATTAAAATACCCATGTGCAACTGTATACTGAGTTCATCAAATTTCTTAAACAAAGAAATTAATTATTTCTATTAAATGTTGGACTACTGCCATATTCTCTAGAGCTTAACTTAAAATCAGCAAAAGTTGATAAATGCTAGCAATACTGTCATAATAGACCGAATTTCAGTTGTCTTTTCTGCCTTTATAATAACTTGAAGAACATGTTATCAATGGATGAGATCTCAAATTTCTCACCACACTATTTGTGGTAGTCATCTGGGTCTTGGCTATTTCTGCACTTCCTTCCGGTTGTGAGGCACCAGTAGTCTCATGAGGTAAATTAATAATGGGGGATTTTGGTGTTTCATTCAGTACATTATCTTCATCAAGCATTTGACTGTTTCTATAAGATAAAATAGAAACTTGTCTTAAATTTTAAATGTAATACATTTCTGCTGCCTTCAGACTACATCTGAGTTATAACACTTTTCTCAGACTTAGCAAAAACAAAAAAAGCAGATTATAGTATACTAGAATAAAATATATAGACTAGAATATATTCTTTATTTCCTACCTGCTAGCCATGAAATACATCAATCTTTCCAAATCATGGGCCTAGAAACCCCAATTATTTATGAGATGTGTGGCAGCCTTCTCTCTCAAGGCTTACGAGCTCTTTATTTAATATTTGGGCAAATAGTTCATAAAAATTAAGACCACCACCCAGCCTCCAGAGAGATCATGTAAACTGCAATGGTGTCAGTTAAGCTAGTTAGACTCTTAGAGAAAAAATAAATAAAATCCTGATTTTCAGTTGACACATAGCTGCTACCGAAGTTCAGGCAAGTATTAATAGAGCTACTTATGAAATATCCCCAAACTGCAGTATAGCTGCAAGCTAAATGTTCTGGCACAGGAACATCCATGGTCACACGTGGGACATACTAGCAGAACCAATTACCTCATACTCTCTGCAATATGCTGTAAGGTCATCCAAAGTTGTTAGGTCATTATTACTTATGTATGCATAGACATGATCCAACACATTTGCCTTTTTGAAAATTTGAAACTGTAGACGAACTACTACTCAGAAATAACAAGGAATGAACTATTGATGTGTGTATGAATACGGATGAATCCCAAAGGCATTTTGCTAAGTGAAAGAAGCCAGACACAAAAGGCATATTGTATTACTCCATTTATATAACATCCTGAAATGCAAAGCTACAAGGACAGAAACCAGATTAATGGTTGCCTGGGATTTGTAGTAGAATGAAGGGACACACTACAGAGAACCATGAGACAATATGTGGGGAAATGGAAATGTTCTATATCTCACTCTGGTAGTATTTTAAATGACTATATTATCATTTTTAGTGCATTGAATTGCACATTTAAAAGGGATGAATTCTATTGTGTGTAAATTGTCCTCATTAAATGTGAATTTTTAAAAACTAAGATGTAAGATTTTAGAAGTGCGTCTAGCTGAGAGGAATCTAATTAACCACTTTTTATTTGTTTGTTTTGGTATTTCTTATACAGTGAATAATTTCCTTCAAAGGCAGCCTTGAATTTCAATGGCAGGAATCAGCCAAAAGAGAAAATTTAGAGTAAATTACTATGCAGCATCATATTTATTGTTCATTCAATCAATATTTTTAAAACTTCTACTGTGTCACACACTGTGCCAGGTGCTGGAGACAAATTCTTGGAAATATATGATTGTCAAATCTATAAAAGTTCACTCCACTACAATACCAGATCCATTTTACTCATAAGTTACAGGTGTACTTCCAAATTATAATTTTTTTCTCAAGTTTTCTTAATATTTCACATGGAAAATATTAAGAAACATTTAACAGTAGTGTGATAATTTTTCACAAGTGATAGGAATTAACTAACATCATCAATTCCATTTCTAGTTTATTTTCTATTCCGGCATAAGTCTGAGATGAATTCATACACACTCTATAGTCCATATGCAACTTTTATTAACAGTTATCCAGAATAAATGTAATAACAACCTCAGAACAAAATTCTATTTAACATTTTGTTCAAAAAAAGAACAAGTACAAATTGTTCTATTATACCTTTATTTAAATATCAAACACTGTCACTGTAATACATATTTTTATTTTATATTCAAATACTTCTAGGAGCAATCGACTATCACAGGATTTAGAAAGCTTTATTACAGGATATTTTAAATAAAAAATTAAAACTTGGAAAGTTAAATGTGGTCTAATAAAGGTAATTATCTTTTTTATAATAGCTTTACTGAAAAATAATAATGATAAATTCATCCTGTTCAAGTGTACTATCCAGTGGTTATTAGTAATGGTTAACAGAGTTGTGCAACCATCATCAGTCTCTAATTTTAGAACACGTTCATCACCTCATAAAGAAATTCCATATGCATTAGCAGTCTCTTCCCGTTGCCTCTTCCTCCTGCTCCTGGCAACCATTAATCTACTTTCTGTCTCTACGAATTTGCATTTTCTAGATATTTCATATAAATGAAATACAGTATGCGGTTTTTCATATCTAGCTTTTTCACTTAGCACAATGTTTCAAGATTCATCTGTGTTGTTGCATATATAAGTATTTCATTCCTCTTTATAGCCAAATAATATTCTACTGTATGACTACAGAATATTTGTTTATCTATTCAACAGTTGCTGGACAGCTGGGCTATTTCCACTTTTTGGCTATTATGAGTAATGTTGCTGAACATCTATGTACAAGTTTTTATGTGGACATAGGTTTTCAATTCTTTTGGGTATATACATAGGAGTGGAAATGCTGAGCCACATAGTAATTCCATGTTTAAACTTTTGAGGAACAGCCAGAATATGTTCCAAAGAGGCTATACCATTTTATAATCCCACCACAGTGTATAATAGTTCAGTTACTCCACAGCCTCACTAATGCTTGTTATTATCTTTTTGATTGCAGCATTCTTAGTAGACGTGCAGTGGTATCTCATTGTGGTTTTGATTTGCATTTCCCTGTGACTAATGATGTTGAACATTTTCTCATGTTCTATTGACCATTTGTATAGAACAAATGGTCTTCTTTGGAAAAATGTCTATTGAAATCAGTTATACATTTTAAAATTGGGTTGTTTGCCTTTGTGTTGTTGAGAATTCTTTAAATATTCTGAATATGTCTGTTATGAGATATGTGATTTACAAATATTTTCTCTCATTCTGTGGTTGTCTTTTTACTTTCTTAACTGTGTCCAATTTATCTACTTTTTCTTTGTTTGCTTGTGTTTCTGGTGTTATAACCACTGCCTAATGTAAGGTCACAAAGATTTACACTTGTTTTTTTCTAAGAGTTTCATAGTTTTAGTGCTTATATTATATTTAGGCCTCTGATCATTTTAAGATAATTTTTAATATGGTGTACAGCAGGAATCTAATTTCATTCTTTTTCATGTGGATATCCAGTTGTCCCAGCACCATTTGTTGAAAAGACTATTCTTTCTCCCATTTAATTGCCTTGATGTCTTTGTCAAAAACCAACTGGCCCTAAATGCAATGGTTTACTTCTGGACCCTCAATTCTATTTATTTGATCTATATGTCTTTCTTTATACCAGGACTGTCTTGATTACTGTAGCTTCATAGTAGGTTTTGAAGTCAAGAAGTGTGAACCATCCAACTTTCTTCTCCTTTTCTAAGATTGTTTTGGCAATTAAGTTATTCTTAAAGTCTTTCAAATATATTCAAAATGTTGTTTAAATATGTTATGTATTTTCATATCTTGAATATAACATGCTACTATTATGAATAATGTGGATCTAAAAATACATTTTTAAATAATTATAAATGAATTTGAAACTTGCATATTATCATACTATCATGACATTTTCATCAACATTTTATTGTTTCTTCAATAACAGTAATCAAAATTAGTAGTTATTTATCTGGAATCTATGTACATAGATTTTCAACAATTTGTAAAAAAAAGTAATTCAGTATGACAAAGGATTTACTTTACTTTCCTCATAAGAGTCTTAAATAATCTCCCTAGAGAGACAAGATCATACTTCCTTATCAGCAATGAAATTCAGCTACGAAAACAAAATGTTATACTTATCACATTATCACTCAATTTAATATCCTCAGACATTTCATTAATGTGTTCAAAAAACCAACACTTACTAAGCACCTACTATTGGGGAGGAAGAATTAATATTAGTGCTTCTATGTGAAATGTGCTATAATTTAATTTACTAAAATAAAAAAAACAAGTATTCTTTTTCTTATTTGACTTTCTCTTTGACTTCTCATAAAAGCATGGGTTTTGATACTCCAGGCAGGATAATTTCATAGTTACATATATAGAGAAAAGAGTGCAGAATGAACAAACTAGAACTGACACGTATAGACTTATTCATTCGGTCAAAGTAGGCAATGAGTAGGACTAATTATGCAGAATCTAACTTCTGTATGTAAAAAACACTTTAATATGAGTAAAAGGAAAACCTAAAGAAATGACAAGCTTTTCTGTCGTTGGTTTGTGGTTCAGATCCCTTTCTTAAATTTACAACTGGTTGGAAGAAAAGAATTATGGCAAGAGAGTCCTAACAACTTCTACAAAGGATGTAAACTTTCTTCTATTCTGTTTAAATTTCTTAAATATTTCAACATGCAAAAATATATAAAGAATATATGTAGTCTCTCTACATCTCTAAGAATACAAATATTTTTGTATCTACCACCCCAATAGAAACATTTTCTCATATTTGCTCCAGATTAATTACAAATATAATTCAAGCCCTCTCCCTGCCCAGCCTGAGTCTTGTTCCTCTCTCTCCCATTCCTTCTCCAAAAGTAAACATTAGCCTGAATTTGATTTTATTGTTCCCATGCCTGTCTTTATACTTTTACTATTTGTATGTATATATCCACTATTTTATAGAAATTATGTATGTTTTATATGTTTATAACCTTTTTGGGGTTTTTCCCTCAACATTACAGTGGGGAGATTTATCCATGTTTTAACCTGAGCTCTCTCTTAGTTCATTCTCTTCCACATAATTATAGGACTACACCAAATTTATTTAGCCTTTCTACAGGTGTTTTCAGAATTCAAATGAATGCTATAGTAAGCATTCTCATGCAGCAGGGGGTAGTCAGTAAGAGCATCAACTCTGCAAACAGGCTTGAGTTTGGATCCCACCTCTGCCATGTATTAAGTTGTGACCTTGGGCAAGCCTTAAACCTTCTGTGTCTCAATTTCTTCATCTGTAATATAAGGATATTAACAATACTTAGTCCTCATAGAGATTATTATAAAGATTAAAAAGTTCATACATGTAAAGCTTGTGCAACAGTAAAAAGTGTTTTTATGTGATTGACACTGCCAAACAGAGCTAGTTCAAAAACGTGAAAATCCCAATGATATCAAGAAATGTCTAAAGTGTATTTCAATGCTTCCAATCTACGACATAGTCCACTTCTTGCTAGACAGTGGACTCTCCCTCTCTGGAAATCAGGCAGCTGTCTCCTCCATATAGACATCTCTCATGATGATACTCGAATTCAAAATCTGCCCCCACCTCCCCTCATGGCTTCTAATGTAATATCAGAGTTAACTCATCATTACCTGACTAGAGAAGTACTGCCCTTACTTCAACAGGAAACTAAATATTCACTAAAGAGCTACAGGTTCTGGCTACTGGCAGAAACCACAAGAATGTGCCTGCGATGGTGTGATATAGTAAGAAACACATATGTTGGTCTTCACTTCTGGTTCCTGGCTGGAACTCCAAAACAGGTGAAAGGAGCATCTTTTGTTATTCACAACATGCCCCTTTCAACCACACCTGAATTTATGTTAATGAGGTGACTTTTGGAAAGCCTCTAAAGATGAAGGGCTAGTTTTCAGGAAAACCAATCATATGATTAGAGGGTAGGAACTCCCAAACCACCACCCACCACCTCCAGGGAGGGGACAGGGGCTGGAGATTGACTTACTCTACTTGGCCAATGATTTACTCAATCATGCCTTTGTAATGAAGCCTCCATAAAAACCCAAAAAGACAAAATTCAGAGGGCTTCCAGGTTGGTGAACAAGAACATGTCCAAGTGCTAGAAGAGTGGTATACCCCAACACTCCACTGGAACAGAAGCTCCTGTGCTGGGGACCCTTCCAGACCTTACCCTATGTATCTCCTCATCTGGCCATTAATTTGTATACTGTAATATAGCATTTGTAATAAACCAGTAATCTAGTAGTAAGTAAACTGTTCCTGAGTTCTGTGAGCCCTTCCAGCAAATGACAGAAGCCAAGGTTTAAATAGCCTGAGAAAAGTACAGTGCTGTGAAAGTGGGTTTATTTTCAGTTTCATCAGTAAGAAAAAATTCAAAATTCACTAATCCCATAACCTGATATATTTAAAGTGTGACACTGGCCTTAAAGACACTGGTCTTTCACACTAAGGGAATAAGCTAATTTGAATTAATATAAATAAAATTTAAATAGACATATAATACTTTAAATAAGTTATCAGGCAATGACCATACTTTGTTTCATAAAGATGCATATTTTCCTAATTTTTGAAAAAAGTATATAATTCTATCATGAAAGTTTATTATAACAAAAAAATCAGTTCTTTACATGTCTCATTTTGACAGCTGTTTTAACAGCATGCTTCATACATGTATGATGAGAGAAAAAGACTTGAACTTTAAAGTAGTAAGCATTTGGGAGGCCAAGACGGGCAGATCACAAGGTCAGGAGTTCGTGGTCAGCCTGGCCAATATGGTGACACCCGGTCTCTACCAAAAATACAAAAATTAGCTGGGGGTGGTGACACACACCTGTGGTCCCAGCTACTTGGGAGGCTGAGGCAGGAGAATCACCTGAATCCAGGAAGCGGAGGTTGCAGTGAGCCAAGATCCTGCCAATGCACACCAGCCTTAGCAACAGAATGAGACTACATCTCTAAATAAATAAATAAAGTAGTAAGCACTAGTTAAGGAATTTCATTTAACTAAAAAGCAACTTCCTTTTTTTCCACTTATGTTTAAGCATTTTTAGATATAATTTATATACAAAATGCAGATATCTGAAGTGTGAAATTTGATTCGTTTTGACAAATGCAGACACCCACATAATCTGCACCCTTAACAAGAGACAGAATAAGTCCATATTTGTTTAAAAGCTGAAACAAAGCCAAACAAAAAGCTCCCTTATAGCTTCTTCCTAGTCAATCCCCTTGGAAATAACCATTGATTAAATTTCTATTTAACAGATTCGTTTACTTATTACAGAATTTAATGTACACGTAATAATATAATAGATACTGTTTGTGACTTGCTTTTCTTTTTGGTAGATTCCCAGGATTTTCTAAATATACAATCATGTCATCTTCAAACAAATACAGTTTTACTTCTTCCTTTCAAATCTGATATATATTACCTTTGTTGTAGTCCCAATCTTAGGGAGAGAACTTTCAACATTTCACTAACAGGTTTTTTGTAGGAAAAAAAGTTTCCTTCTTTTCCTTGTTTTCACAAAAATTTTAAAAATCATGAACAGGTGTTGAATTTTGTCAAAATTATTTTTGAGCATCTATTAAAATGATAGTTCTTTAGTCTGTTATGCTGAATTGCTTTGATTTTTATATGATAAACTAACCTTATATTCCTTGAACAAGCCCCACTTTGTAATAGAGTATTATCCTTTTTACTTGATTTGTAAATACTTTGTTATAAAGAATATCAGTCTGTAGTTTGGGTATTTTTTTTTTGTAAAATCTTGTCTGATTTTAGTATCTGAATTATAGAAGCTTCATAAAATGAGTTAGGAAGTACATCCTCTTCTATTTTTGAGAAAAAGGAATAATATTGGCATTTATTTTTTCCTTGTAATTTTAACAGAATTCATCAGTGAAGATCCTTGTGGGAAATCCTTAAATTGTGAATTCAATTTTTTAAATGGATAAGGAATTCATCAGATATCTATTTTTTCCTGAATCGATTTTTTTTAAAGAAATATGCCCATTTATTTTAACTGCCAAATTTATTGGCATAAAGTTTTACATAATATTTCCTTATTTTTCTTCTAAGGTCTGTAGTATCAGTAATGATATCCCCTCTTCTACTGTTGATATTGATAATTCATGTTTTCTCACTTTTTTCTTGGTAAGCATTACTAAGTAAAGTACTTGCTTTACTGTAGTAAAGGCTGCTTTTCACCAAACCACCCTATAGCTTTACTGATTTTCTTTTCATCTATTTTTTATTTCATTGCCTTCTAGTTTTAATTTTCTTTTTTTTTTTTTTTCTATTTTCTTTGGGATTAATTAGTTTTTTGTCTATCCTCCTAAAGTAGAAGCACAGATCATTGATTTTATAGCTTTCTTCTCTTCTAATACAGGCATTCAACTATAAACTTCCCCCTAAGGACTAATTTACTTGAGTCTCACAATATTTTATACTGTTTTCAATATCACTCTGTTTAAATTGTTTTCTTATTTCCCTATGACTTCTCCTTGATCCAAGGGTAATTTAGAAGTGTGTTATTTAATTTCAAAGTATTTGTAGATTTGTATAGCTATTTTATTGTTAATGATTTACTGACTTAATACCATTGCAATCAGAGAACATACTCTGCATAATTCTGTCCATCTACTTCTATAAGTCTAGTTTATGCATTCTATAATTTAAAAGCAGAAACGAAGCCAAATAATCTTCTAAGACTGACTAAAAAAAACTACTGAATGAATTTTAACTGTAAGCCAGATATCAGTATATTTATTCTAATACCTCATGTCCTCAGTTTCCCTGTTCTATATTTTCTATTTTTATAAGAAAGAGGAGTTATACAAGTGTAATGTAAGCCAGAAATTAATACCTTAATAAAATTTAAAAAGCTAAAAAAAATGAGGAAAAGATAGTCAATTTCAAATTAACTAACTGAACACTGTTCAATGGAAAATACATTCTGAATACAATGGTAAAAGACACCACATATGGGAGCAACTGCTATCAAGGCATAGTAAGTTTCCAAAGTCAAATGTTTTCTAGAGGCCGGGCGCGGTGGCTCAAGCCTGTAATCCCAGCACTTTGGGAGGCCGAGGCGGGCGGATCACGAGGTCAAGAGATCGAGACCATCCTGGTCAACACGGTGAAACCCCGTCTCTACTAAAAATACAAAAAATTAGCTGGGCATGGTGGTGCGTGCCTGTAATCCCAGCTACTCAGGAAGCTGAGGCAGGAGAATTGCCTGAACCCAGGAGGCGGAGGTTGCGGTGAGCCGAGATCGCGCCATTGCACTCCAGCCTGGGTAACAAGAGCGAAACCCCGTCCCAAAAAAAAAAAAAAAAAAAAAAAAATGTTTTCTAGAAAGAGATATACATGTGCACGTGCACAAAACACACACATGCACACACACACATTACACACCTACTCTATCTCCAATTGAGTTTAATGGTTTCTACTGGTTCCTACCAAAGGATTTGTGATGTCTGAGGAATTAGATTAAAAATAGCATCCTTACTCTCATTTCATCAAGCACTTACCTTAAGGTACATTCCATTTCCATTTCAGAGGGTATAGAGAGAATGCGGAAAATGTATTTGTCAACTAACAAAGAAAAACTATCTCCAGGATTCAAATAGCACCATAGATTTGTCTTCAATGGTACGAGCTGACTCTTCTCTGAAGACTGATAAAAACATGGATTTGTGTGTATCTAAAAAATTTAAAAATAATATAATTAAATTAAAAAAGAATGCAATACAATAATGTTGTAACTCAAAATTATGACAAAAATACAATTAAATATGAATTCCGAATTTTGGTATCAAAACAATTTAAGCATAAACTTAGACTAATAAATCTAACTCTTATAAGTACCATAATTATTATTTATATAAGAGAAAAGGAGCTATGGTATACCTCCCATTTCTCCAGGAATCAAAGAAAAAAAGCAAAGTTATCACTTAACTGGTTAAAAGAGTCTTCTATTGTGCTTAATAGATACAACTGGATATCACAAAGAGAAACATGAAAAGTAATTCTCAGTACGGAAAAACTGAGTCCCCCAACTTCTATATCCAAAATGCACTAATTCCCTGACAATGGCTAGTTTCTTTACCATTTATTTTCTCCTACTAATTTCTTACTACAACTAAAAAATCAGAAACTACAATGCTATGGTTTCAATGTATCCCCCAAGTCCATGTGCTGGAAATGCCAACCCTAATGCAACAATGTTGACAAGTAGGACCTTTAACATGTAACTAGGTCATAAGGGAAATGCCCTCATGAATTTATTAATGGCATTATCACCAGAGTGGATTCATTATTTCAAAAGCAACTCTGCTATCTCGAGAGTGGGTTTGTCATAAATGCAAGTTTGGCTCTCTCTTGCTCACTCTCTCATGCATGCTCTCTCTCCATGTAATGCCTTTCACCACATTAGAATGCAGCAAAAAGGCTCTGACCAGATGCGGCCCCTGCGTTTTAGACTTCCCAGCTTCCAGAATGGTGAGCCAAATAAATGTCTGTTCATTATAAATTACCCAGCCTCAGGTATTCTGTTATAGCAGCGCAAAATGAACTAAGACATATGGGAAGGAAGATTCTAATCAAATCTCTAAAGCAAACAATACAGCTTTCTTTCTACCTGAAAGAGGAATCATCTTATTTGTTTAAATAAAACTCCCACTATGAAGATCATCCTCATTCAAATCACAAGTAGTAACAGATCTCAAAGTTAAAACGATTATAATATCCACTATTTTACTTGTGTTTGCCACTATTTTCGTGTTAGGAAAGGTAACAAGAGTTGCTTCAAAAAAAAAAAAGACCTATTATGAAGTGCCTTAAAAACTCTAACAAGATTCAAGCTAAAATTGGCTATTTCCATAAGTCAAATGTCCTTTTTTCATCAATATCACTGGGTTTTTTAAATAATAAGCTTTAGGATATGACAAAGCAATCTACATAATGCAGATCTTTGGTTTTTTGTTTTTCTTTTTAGTACAATCTTATATAGAGCACCTATCTTTCTTACCCTTCCTTCTGTCTATATCAGTTTAAATGAGACTTTTTCTGGAGACATCACAGCAAAGTAATTACCACCCTGGGAATGGACATATGCTGAGTAGTAGCAGTAACAAAAAATAGAAAGGAGACTGAATTGGACCTGTAACATTTCAAAAGAACAATAAATAATTAAAAATCTTTTCAATCCCTCCCAAAACCAGACCACAGTGAATTTAAAGATTTTTCTGAATATTCAAACCCTTCTTGACACCAAAAAGGGTTAAGGATCCCCAATTGCTTCAGTGAGACCATTTTTCTCATTTGCTTTGATTCTAAAAGCAAACAAGGGCAGACAAAATATTGGCAAACCCAAACCCACAGTGATGAAAAGATATAACTACCTACATGAGAGACATATTATTGGTGTGTGCCTTTTAACAAATCCATGGAATTATAAATTCAAACAAATAGATAATGCTATAACTTTAGAAGTGATGCAAAGGATGCATTTACCCTGCAAAAAATGGAACTAAAATACAAATCAATTTCCTATAGCTTTCTTTTAGAGTTATCATTAAATTTTAAAGAATGATAGATGTATACCCCCCCCCAAAACACCTTATTTTCTGTGTTTTTTTTTTTTAATTTGGAAAACTTTTTTAAACAAAGTAAAGTTGAGAAAAGGCTATCACAGGATTTTCCAGATATTTCACAAGTATACTTTTAATTTCATGAAAAGAAAACAATCTCAACTCGGGAACCTTGTGCAATAAAACAAACACAACCACACAAAGACATATATTTGAGGGTTGATAACAGAAAAAAAGAAAAATTGCAATTTATATATAGTTATAAAGCTACTGTCTCAATCATCCAAGACCCCAAATGAGTAAGATTTTATTAAAATGAAATAAAAGCACTGACAGCTATGAATTCACCCTGAGGGCATAACCAATCACTAGTGATGCAGTTATTTACAAAGAACATCATCCTCAGTTTGCCTTTATAATGTCTTTTCTCCCTGCTGATACTAGACTGTAGATTAAATTTAAATGGCACATAAAAAAGCTAACATCATCTCCTCAAGAGCTAGTATCATATCCTCATGCACCATTTCCAAGAACTGCTGGAGAGCTAAAGCATTTTTTGTAGGAGAAATATTAGAGGGAAAAAAGGCAGAAAGTCATTCAACTCAAAAGTACAAATTAGTAATTGCCCTAATTGCATTCAACTCTCTTTGTCAAAGCTATTTTTTTTATTTGGTGGTAAGTTTTTAAGGTAGATTTCCGAGTTAAAGCAAAGCAAAAAAAAATTAATCACTTAAATATAATTTGGGTTATGCAGTATACAGAAGGGACCATCATAAAAAATTTGCTATATTCATTTATGTAATTTTATAAAGATTTTTAACTAAAATTTCCCTCAGCATTTTATTACAATTGTATATATAACTTGCTTTAGTATATCAAAGAATTTGTGATTGATGAGGGAGCAGACAATAAGTGATATTTAACAAATATTAAGATAAAATGAATGAACTAGAAGTCACTCGTTCATCTTTCTGATTGTCAAGATCTTTAAACTTCCATTAACAATTAAAATCAGTTATAGAATTTATCTAAATTTATTTAAATTGTACCTTGCAGGTGTAGCTACAATAAGTTGCTAAATAAATACATCAATCTATTTCAAGATAATGGGCATTTTTATTAAAAATATATTAATATAAACATGTTTATTAGCCAGTCAGATTTCTAATGTGCAACTCAAGTTTTCAGCCCATTTTTCTACTGGATTTTTTATTTTTTCTAATTGATTAAAGGCATCTGTCATATGTTTTGGATAGCACTCCTGATAGAGCTTGAATATTTGTCACTGCCCACATCTCATGATGAATTGCAATCCGCAATGCTGGAAGTGGGACCTGGCAGGAGGTGCTTGGATTATAGAGGCAGATGCCTCATGGCTTGGTGCTGCCTTCAGGATAGTTGAGTTCTCGTGCGATCTGGTCATTTAAAGGTGTGTGGCACCTCCCACTCTGTATTAGTCTGTTTTCACATTGCTATAAACAACTACCTAAGACTGTGTAATTTATAAAGAAAAGAGGTTTCATTGACTCACAGTTCCATAGCCTGTACAGAAAGCATGGCTGGGGAGGCCTCAGGAAACTTTCACTCATGGTAGAAGGCAAAGGGGAAGCAGGCAACATTTGATATTGCTGGAGCAGGAGAGAGAGAAGGGGAAGGTGCTACACACTTTTAAACAACCATATCTCGTGAGAACTCACTCACTATCATGAGAACAGCAAAGGGAAAATTCAATGCCCCCATGATCCAATCACCTCCCACCAGGCCCCTCCTCCAACACTGGGATTACAATTTGACATGAGATTTGGGCAAGGACACAAATCCAAACCATATCACCCTCCCACTCTCTCTCACTTGCTCCTGCTTTCAACATGTGATGTGCTGGGTCCCCCTTAGCCTTTTTCCATGATTGTAAGTTTCCTGGGACCTCCCTGGAAGCCAAGCAGATGCCAGCACCATGCTTCACGTAAAGCCTGCAAAACTGTGAGCCAATTAAATCTCTTTTTATAAATTACCAGTCTTGGGTATTTCTTCATAGCAACCCAAGAATGGTGTAATACGGAAAATTGGGAATGGAAGTGGGGCATTGCTATGAAGATACTTAAAAGTGTGGAAATGACTTCAGAACTAACTAAGAGGCAGAAATTAGAAGACTTTGGAAGGCTGAGAAGAAGACAGGAAGATGAGAGAAGGTTTGGAATTTCTCAGAGACTGATTAAATGACCAAATGATCGGCAAATTTGTGACCAAAATGCTGATAGTGATGTGGACAATCTAGTCCAGGCTGAGGAGGTCTAAGATGGAAATGAGGAAATCATTGGGAACTAAAGGAAAGGTCAAGCATGTTAAGCCTTAGCAAAGAGCTTGGCTGCATTCAGTTGATGTCCTGGGGATATGTGGAAGTTTGACCTAAAGAACGATGATTTAGAGGATCTGGCAGAGGAAACTTCTAAGCAGCAAAGTGTTCAAGATGTGGCCTGGCTCCTTCTAACAACCTGCACTCAAATGTATAAGTGAAGAAATGACTTAAAGTTGCAACACATATTTAAATAGGAAGCAGAGTGGAAAAGCTTGATAAATTTGTAGGCTAGTCATGTGGCAGAGAAAAAAAAAAAACCTTTTCAGGAGAGGAATTCAAAGAGGCTGTGGAGCAACCACTTGCTAGAGATATATGCACAACTTTAAAAAAGCCAGGCTGAGTGCAGTGGCTCATGTCTGTAATCCCAATACTTTGGGAAGCTGAGGCAGACCGATCACCTGAGGTCAAGAGTTCAAGACCAGCCTGGCTAACATGGCAAAATGCCACCTCTACTAGAAATACAAAAAGTTAGCCAGGCGTGGTGGCACATCCCTGTAATCCTAGTTACTTGGGAGGCTGAGGCAGGAGAATTGCTTGAACCCAGGAGGCAGAGGTTGCAGTGAGCCAAGACCATGCCACTACTCCAGCTTGGGCAACAAAGCAAGACTCCGTCTCAAAAAGAAAAAAAAAAAAAAAAAAAAAAGCCAAGTTCTAATATCCGAGACAATGGTGAAAAGGCCTCAAATGCATTTCAGAGACCTTCATGGCAACGCCTCTTATCGTAGGCTCAGAGGCCTAGGAGAGGAGAATGATCTCATGGGACAGTCCCAGGGTCCTGTTGCCCCTCATGGCCTTGGGACAATACTGTCCACATTCCCACTGTTCTGGCTCCAGTTATGGCTCAAAGGACCCCATATACAGCTTAAACTACCACCTTAGAGGATGCAAGCAATAAGCCTTGACAGCTTCCATATGGTGCTAAACGTGTGGGTGCACAGAGTGCAAGAGTGGTGGATTCTTGGCAGCCTCCACCTAGATTTCAGAGGATGTATGGAAAAGCCTGGGTATCCAGGCAGAAACCTGCTATAGCAGCAAATCCCTCACAAGAGAAGTTCTACTGGAGCAGTGCAGAGAGGATATGCGGGGTGGGAGGCCTCACACAAAATCCCCACTGTGGCACTGCCTAGTAGAGCTGTTAGAAGAGAGCCACCAACCTCCAGACCCAAACATAGTAGATCTACCAATTCCAGCCTGTGACAGCAGCCCCAGGGGATGAACCCTGTAAAGCCAGAGGGGTGGAGGTGCCAAAGGTCTTGGGAGCCCACCCTTTGCATCAGTGTGCCCCAGGATAAGGACATGGAGTCAAAGGTTACATTGGAGCTTTGAGACTTACTGACTGCCCTGACGGGTTCTGAACTTGTGCTGGTCCTACACACCCTTTGTTTTGAAACTGGGATGTTTACCACATGCCTATACCCCCACTGTTTCTTGAAAATAAATAACTTTTGATTTTATAGGCTCATAAATGAAAGAGATTTGCTCTGTCTCAACTGAGACTTTGGGCTTCTGAGGTAATGCTGGAATGAGTTAAGACTTTGGAAGATTATTGGAAAGGCATGATTGTATCTTGCAATGTGAGAAGGACATGAGATTTGGGAGGGGCCAGGGGCAGAATGATATTGTTTGGATATTTGTCCTCACCTGAAACTCATGTTGAAGCGTAATCCACAAATGCTGGAAGCGGGGATTTTAATCATGGGGGTGGGGATCCCTCATGGCTTGGTGCTATCTTCGGAATAGTGAGTGAGTTCTCGTGAGACCTGGTAGTTTAAAAGTGTGTGGCTTATTCACAGTAGCAAAGACATGGAGTCAAACTAAATGCCCATCAGTGATAGACTGGAAAGAAAATACAGTATATATACGCCATGAATTACTATGCAGCCATAAAAAGGAACAAGAACATGTTCTTTGAAGGGACATGGATGGAGTTGGAAGCCATTATCTTCAGCAATCTAATGCAGAAACAGAAAACCAAACACCACATGTTCTCACTTATAAGTGGGAGCTGAATGATGAGAACACATAGACACATGGTGTGGAACAACATACACTAGGGCTTATTGAAGAGTGGAGGGTGGGAGGAGGGAGAGCATCAGGAAGAATAGCTAATGAATCCTGGGCTTATCAGCTGGAGAATGGAATGATCTGTGCAGCAAACCACCATGGCACACATTTACCTATGTAATAAACCTGTACATCCTGCACATGTATCCCTGGACTTAAAAGTCAAAGAAAAAAAAGTGTGTGACACCTTCCCCTCACTCTCTCCCTTGCTCCTTCTTTCGATATGTGACATGCCTGTTCCCCCTTTGCCTTCGGCTATGATTGAAAGCTACCTAAGGCTTCACCAGAAATGTAGCAGATGATGGCACCATGCTTCCTATAAAGTCCGTAGAACCATGAGGCAATTAAAATTTTTTTTTTTTTTGAGACAGGGTCTCACTCTGTCTCCCAGGCTGGAGTGCAATGGTGCGATCTCAGTTCACTGCAACATCCGTCCCCCTGGGGTTCAAGCAATTCTCCTGCCGCAGCCTCCCAAGCAACCAAGATACAGGAAATATCTACCTTTCTCCCACATCTAAACATTACACCATCACACCTCGCTAATTTTTGTATATTAAGTAGAGACAGGGTTTCACCATGTTGGCCAGGCTGGTCTTGAACTCCTAACCTTAAGTGATCTGCCCACCTCCGTCTCCCAAAATGCTGGGATTACAGGCATGAGCCACTGCACCCAGCCTGTCTCTTTTCTTTATAAATTACCCGGTCTCAGGTATTTCTTTATACCAATGGAAGAATGGCCTAATACAACTCATCTGCCAATTGCGTATGTTTTAAATATCTTCTCCCTGTTGTAGTTATCATTTTCATTAGTGTATTTTGATAAATAAAGTTTCTTAATTTTAATTTAATTGGCTTTTTACAACTGTTTTTATAGTTCATGTTTTCCCTGCTCTACAGTCATAAGGGGTTTCCCCTATATTATATTCTAAGAGTTTTATAGTTTGACCCTCACATTTATTCCACCTGGAGTAGATTTTTGGGTCTTCAGTAGGGGTCTAATTTTTTTTTTCCAAACAGATAACTGTCCCAGTACCATCTACTGATAAAAACTCCTCTTGTGTAATGCTAGCCCTGACCCAATCAAATTTCCACATACGTAAGCTAAATCTAAGGCTGCTTTCAGTTCTAAAATTTTATTTAACTGAAGGCACTAAAACTTCTTGTTAAGATAGATTATCAATTAGTTTTAACTTGAAGACATTTTTTTAAAGAAGAAACACCCAATGCCAAGAGAATCCTGACTTCAGAAACATAACAACAACAACAAAATATTACACAGAGTTCAAAGAGCCTGGGCTCTAATTCCCTGTCTAAAATTTGCAGAGTATTTAAGATTAGACATTCTCCAGAAGAGTGTGACATTCTAAGTTGTCAAAAAAAAGGTACTCGAAAAAGGATAAAAAATATCTACCTTTCTCCTATGTCTAAACATTACATTTAAGGGAAAGTTTACAAAATTACACTAAATAATACTTAAAAGATCATAAACAGAGATGTAACTTAAATCATTCCAAATTTTAGTTTTATATCTAGAGTCTCATGAAGAATTTTTGCTTTGCTTCTAGTATTATTTCTACTACAGTTTTGGGCTCAAAAGACACTTGTTAATGTCATACATAGTTGTTTTACGATCTGAGTACCATCTAATTAAAGATATAGTAAAGGTGAAGAGTAGTTTCAAAAAGGAGCCTTTTTTTTTTTTTAACTGAACACTGCCAAAATCCCACATAGAAATTCGGCTCACTACATACTGGATAAAATTTAACTCAAGATAAGATCTTCAACTAATGAAATCACCTTTAATTTGGGCATACCTATTTTACATTATTAGTACTCTTCTGAATAGCCACAGAAGTATAAAATATATCTGAATAATTTTCAGCCAAGTATAGACACAAATCCAACTAAGCACCTTTATTAAAGCCAATTTGTAAAACATCCTAGTTTGTAAAATATAAATTTCCCTGATTAACACTGAGAAAAACGTGAATGTTTAAAATATTCATGCATTAGTAAACATGAAGGTTTTCTAACAACTTATTTTTGATATACAAAAATTTAATGCCATGTCAATCTTCTTATAAGAAGGGTTTCTTCTTATCACTAAGTAAATAAAGAGTATAAAGAGAAACCCTGAGATCTATTGAGTTCTTCACAATTCCACTAATTAACTTGCTCCCAAAATAAATGTGCTGACATGGACACAGCGGAATAACAGACACTAGAGACTCAGAAGAGTGGTAGTGTGAGAGGTGAGTAAGGGTTGAGAAATTAATGGGTATAATGTGCACTATTCAGGTGATGGTTACACTAAAAGCCCAAACTTCACCATTTCACAATATGACCATGTAACAAAACTGTATTGTACCCCCTAAATCTATAAAAATAAAATATAGTCATTTCTAAACCTGCTGAGTTTCTAAAATGAGTCATTCACCATTTCCAAATACTATGCTACCATATGTTTTCAGATATCACTGGAGCAAAAACAAAGCTGAAAAAAAAAAAGCTGTAACAGGAGTATTAACCTTGCCTTCATAATAAAGTAAAAAGTAAACTTTCCCACAAATGTGATAGTTAGGCATGGGAGAAAGGTAGATCTTTTTTATCCTTTTTCAAGTACCTTTTTTTGACAACTTAGAATTGCTATTTTGAAAAAAGTAAATCTACTGATAACATGTTCTATTAGAAAAGCAGGATAAGGCTGGGCACCATGGCTCAGGCCTGTAATCCCAGCACTTTGGAAGGCCAAGGCGGGCAGATAAGGTAAGTCAGGAGTTCAAGACCAGCCTAACCAATATGACCCCATCTCTACTAAAAATACAAAAATTATCCAGGCATTGTGTGCACACCTGTAGTCCGAGCTTACGCGGGATGCTGAGGCAGGAGGATCACTTGAACCCAGGAGCCAGAGGTTGCAGTGAGTTGAGATCGTACCACTGCACTCCAGCCTGGGTGACAGAGTGAGACTCATCTCAACAAAACAAAAAAAAAAAAAGAAAAGAAAAGGCAGGATAAGAATTTCAAGATCTCTATTCTTTCCTTTAATGTGCTTCAGTAACAACAAAAAACTTATTTTAGGCCATGGTAGTTTATTGGCAAGGTGTTAGAAACTGGGCACCAGAGAACAACATACTTTTGTAAAAATCTATCGTGTTCCCACTCCTAGAAATGTCAAAAATAATTCTCACCACAGCATTTACTCATGCATTCAACAAATATTAATTAAATACCTATTATATGCCAAACATTAGTGATACAAAGATTAGTCAGAGTTCCTATACTCAAGGACCGTAAGATCCATTATGTCATCTCAGAAGAATAAGATAGCTGGAGAGGATACAGAGATGAATAACTGATGGTAAATAAAGTGGCTCCCACAGGAGTGTTGACTCCAGATATTTATTAACACTCTTTCAAGACACTAAGACAATGCAGAATGAAGATGAGATATAAACCTTTTTAAAGAGTATTTATTCAAAGTTGAGATAAGGTGAGTACAACTTTATTCAAAAAATTTCCAAGTACTAAAATTAAAAAGATGTTTTCCAAATTTATAAACAGTTCAATATAGAATAATAAAAGCAAGTACTAGCTGTGTAAAATAAAGAACTAACAATACAACAGGCAGTTGTATATAAAAGATGAAAATACAAATTGGTTTAAAGAGGTTATAAATTAATGAATTTAATTCCCTAAAATGTTACCACCATAATATCTAGTCTAAAATAAATGGACCCTTATACACATATTTCATTCCTCTACACAATAGACTCTGCAAATGAAAAGGAATAATCACATTGTATATTCTTAGAAACTGGCTGTCCCTGCATATCATCAGTGATTTTGCAGCAGTAAACTATAAAGCAAGCAATTAAAATTCTAGTCCTCAACAAAAACTTCCAAATTAAAATCATTTTTAAAACCTCAAAGTTGAACAAAGTCTAAATTTTGCAAATATTCAACTCTATACAGAGTGATACAGAATGTGTTAAAATATTACCCTATAACATTTAAGTGACTTTGGTCACCACCCCAGCTCAAAAAACAACCATTACATAGTTATGAGCTTTTTTATTGGATATTATTTGGAATATTCAATTTTAAACCAAATCATAACATATACATGAACTGGCGGTTATCTTTCATTAAAATTCTGATTATGTAAATGCGGCATTGTCATATAAGAAAATACATAATTTTTCTCATAGTTTAGATCTTTATCTCCTAATTATTTTCTGGCAATGAGAAGGATATATTCTAACATTAATTCTCTATTCCCATAACCTTAGAAAATAGGCACCTCTGCTTGGGAACTGAAAGAGTAAGAGACAAAAGTAAAAATAAATAATTGACAAAATATTTACCGGTTTGATTCGCAGCTGACCACCCACCACCTCAAGAATGGCATGTTTTCTGGATACTCTCTTGTCTGTTATCTATAGAGTAAAAAAAAAAAATGTAAAGATCATGTTAAGCACCAACTTCACTAACACCATAACTACCTGACCCATTTGTTGGTAACCTTGGTATTTAGCACTTGAATTTTGGCATTATCTGCATGAGAACCAAATTTATCAGTAAAAACACACCAAGTCAACACAAAAATTCAATTAAACCTATTAGTCCACACAAAAAAAATGTAAAACTGCCAGGAGTCAGTACAGTACTCACTTTTTTACCAGACAGTGGTTCCACACTCAAGGCTGTGACATACAGAGAGTAACATCAAGCATTGGAATGAGTATCACCTGAATGAATTTTTTTACAATCTATTGTTAGCCACAATGACTATCAAAGAAGTAAGTACAAACTAAAAATCTATTAAAAATTTAAAGATTCCTTTCTTTTTCCCAGAATGTACCTTAGCAGGATAAAAACAACAGCAGTTATCTGTTGACTCATTTCATCATTTACACAGAATTTTAGCTTAAATGTTGTGATTCAACAAAACATTGCTACAGCTATTATTCACACTTTACAAAGAAATTGAAAGTCCAGAGAAGTAACTTGGGTAGGTCACTCTCCAAGCAGGCAGTACTCCAAATCCATACTCTTTTTAATAAAAACAGGTAATAGGCAGGGTGCATTGGCTGCAATCTCAGCACTTTGGGAGGCTGAAGTGGAAGGATTGCTTGAGCCCAGGAGTTCAAGACCAGCCTGGGCAACATAGTGAGACCCCCATCTTTATATAAAATAAAAAATTAGTTGGGCAGGGTAGCATGTGCCTAGAGTTCCAACTATTAATACTTGGGAAGCTGAGGTAGGCGGACTGCTTGAGCCCAGGAGGTCAAGGCTGCAGTAAGCCATGATCATGCCACTGCACTCCAGCCTGGGGGACAGGGTAAGACCCTGTTTCAAAAGAAAAAGTAATAATAATAAATGTGAGAACACATTTATACATGACTACACTTACATGTAATCATTCAAAAATTTCAAAAAATACACATTATTCTGTGACTGAGAGTAAAAAGTTCCTATTTCTGGCTTGGGTACCAAAATCTCATTGTTACTTCGATACTACAAACCAATTTTCTAACCAGCGGAGTAACAGCTATCAAATATCAAACTATGGCATATAAAGATGGTTCCTGTAACAGTCTATCTTAAATTTCTTTCTTTTCTTTTTAAAACTGTATTTTTGCAGGAAGCAATAAATGAACTTTTCCTATCTCTGTCTTTCTTTGAAGTAGGCTTCACTGACATTACAAAGATAAAAGACATTTTAAGCAATATAAAAGCATAATGTGACCTCTAGTGGACACATAACTCTACAACAGTGTAATTTCATTACAAGCTATGTGTCCCTACAGAATACAAAAAGAATCAAGAGTCTTTGCAATTAACATCACTCAGACATTTATAATGTTCCTTTTAAAGTAAACCCCTAAATAGTGAATACGCTATAAAATAACCATTTGCACTTTCTCAATGGGAAGTGTAAAGGTTTAATAAATTATCATTAAAACATTTTAATTTCAGGATTGATATACGGAGAGGGGGTGGGGAGCATGTAACATACAGATTATCTTAAAGATCTGGTGATCTGCTTTAACAGCCTATCACTGCTCCTTGTACAGAATGAATATCCAACACACTTTTATTATTTATTAATTAATATATCAACTGTAATAACAATCAATTATCAATATCAAGGCACCATTCCAGACTCGTCATGTATCATCTTTTTCAGTCTTCACAAAACCTATGAAGAAAACATTATTAGTATACTTCACTTCATAGGTGAGAAAATGGAAGTACAGAGAGTTTAAGCAACTACTCAGTTACATAACCAATAAGTAGTTGGGCCAGGACCTGAACCTAAGGAATCAGATTCCAGAACCATCCATGCTCTTAATGTTGTATTACATCCCTCAGTATTATTACACAAAACCTAAAGTAAAACCTCAGTTTTTAAGATTATTTATCCAGTGTAACTGTCTAAACTAGAACATAGTAAAGAACTGAAAACAAGGCAGAAATGGCTATTTAATAATCAAATAGACATTCAGAGGCAATTCAGATCCTAAATAAAGCTACAAGAGGCCCTCAGGCTTTCCATTTGGTCCTGCTGATCCTAATGGCATAGCTAAGTCTAACAAGACATGTCATCCAAATTCCCAATTCTCTATTCATTAAGTGGGTAGGGCTTAGTAGGTAGCACACTGACAATAGGAGAAAATGGCTGATGTTGGTCTGCGAGTGGAAAGAAAAAGGCTACTAAAAAGTAAAGAAACCCAAGGACTCAGAATACACTGGCTAGAGGCCATTTAGGGTAGGACAAACGGCATAACATACTTCAAAATATACTGTAGACTTGCCCAAGTTTACCAAGAGTCAACAAGTTTAAACCAAAACTTCAACTCAAAGTCAGATATTTGACATCTTAGAAAGCCATAAAAATAGTTAAATTGAGGAATTCCAATTTTTATAGAATAACTATAACCACCTAAATTCTAATCACAACATATATTCTTCAAAAAAAAAAAAAAGAAATCAACAAATAGAGCAAATAAAACAATACGTATCCCATCCCATATCTAATGCAAAACTAGGAGACGAAGATTACTAAAAGTTTTAACTTATATGTAAGAGAGATGAGGAATGCCAATTTCAGAAGATCAAGCCCCAGAACCTATGCTGGAGCAGAGAAAAGCAGGTGGCAACTGAAAGAAAAAGAGGATAGAGGGAGTAGGGATCTAGGGGTGCTGAAGCATTGGTATCACTCCCAGAAAAATTAAGTCACACTGTTAGTGGGAAATGCTAAAAACACATTTCAGATCCAACATTGCAGAAGCCAAGCTAATAGAGAATCCAAAAGAGTGGCATAAAAATATGTGGAACCAGGTATAGCAAGCTCAGAAAAGGCAGCATTTCTCAGGGAGAAGGAGGACACTTGGAAGAAAAAATAAATCCAATATTACAGACCTTGGCTTCTAAATACCATTCCCCACTAAAAGAAACCAGAGCTCTTTTGAGAAACGTCATATTCCAGGTCTGAGGCAGAAAAGCATAATGTGGACCAAGGATATCTTCTTGTGCCAGAGGACTAAGAAACGCTCAAAAATGGATGGGTGCATGTCAGAAGGACAGAGAAACCATAGAGAAAAAACTCTCGCTGACCAAATTTAGAACGATTTGAGCAACAAAATAAATAGTGATAATACTGGAATACAGCATATTGAATCCCAAAATAATCCATGAGTCTGAATTATAGACTGTTCTGGGATTCAATGTGCTATATTCCAGTATTATGGGAGGGTAAGGCTGGGGGAGATGCTTTTCTTTATAAAAGAATGCCAGCTTAAGTAGAAGAAATGGTAGAACCAGAAAAATCACTGTTTTCTAACTATCAATGTAAAAATTAAGTTAGGAAAGGATAAAAGGATGTCAGAAAAAGGCTTGTTGGGAAAAAATACTTATGAAGTATCAGTATCACTCCACAGATTACTGACAAAGGAAATGATATCTTAACTGGGAAATCTGGCAAACACCACCTTACCCAGGTGATCATACTTACCACATCACCACAACAGGACAAACTGATAGATATGCTTCCTAACATGGTACTTTGAATTCACATCACCTACTTAATATTTTCACCAAAAATGTTTAATGTGAAACAAATTATGTGCATGCAATCAGACAAATCAAAATTGGGGGATACTCTATAAATAACTGGCCTGGACCTACAGAAGCATTGATGTCATTAAAGACAAAAGGCAAGAAAACCATTCTGGATTAAATTAAAACATATTTAACTGGATCCTGATTTTTTAAAAAATGCAAAATGTACATTATTGAACAAAACTGAGTATAGAATATTAAAACTGATGGCACGGTTACACATTCCTAGAATATAACAACAGAATATAGCTATGAAGAAATGTCCTTGTTCTTAGGTGACACAAGTTGACATATTTAGTGATGAAGTGCCATAATGCTTGCAGTGTACTTGGTTCAACTGTGTTCAGGGGAAAGAAAAAAAACATGCACACACACACACATAGACATTTTATAGAAGAAAAATCAATGCCTTATTTGATTAAATTGCTGTTTGTCAACTAGTAAGTAGCTAAATTAGAGATGCTGTGTTTGGGGGAAAGCAGACCACTTCAGCACCTTCGTTACTGAACTCTGGCCAGAGGCATTGTTCAAAAGAGTTCTAAAAGGCAGTCTCTTACTGGCCCTGACTTCAGTGACAAAGCATTAATAGAACCAATTCAGAAAAAGGATTTTCATTTCTAAACATTCTTTTTGTACAACCAAAAGAATGGTTGTACAGAAAGGCAGCTCTGTACATCAGCTGTGAACCCTTCTGGACCTGGGCTTTTTTTGGTTGGTGGGCTATTAATTGCTGCCTCAACTTCAGCACTTGTTATTGGTCTATTCAGAGTTTCAACTTTTTCCTGGTTTAGGCTTGGGAGGGTGCAAATGTCCAGGAATGTATCCCTTTCTTGCAGGTTTACTGGTTTATGTGCATAGAGTTGTTTATAGTAATCTCTGATTGTAGTTTGTATTTCTGTGGAATCTGTGGTGATATCCCCTTTATTGTTTTTTATTGCATTTATTTGATTCTTCTCTCTTTTCTTTTTTATTAATCTGGCTAGTGGTCTCTTGCGTTGATCTTTTCAAAAAGCAGCTCCTGGATTTATTGATTTTTGAAGGGTTTTTTGTGTCTCTATCTCCTTCAGTTTTGCTCTGATTTTAGTTATTTCTTGTCTTCTGCTAGCTTTTGAGCTGTTTTGATCTTGCTCCTCTAGCTCTTTCAATTTTGATGATAGGGTGTCAACTTTAGATCCTTCCTTGCTTCTCATGTGGGCATTTATTGCTATAATTTTCCTCTAGACACTACTTTAAATGTGTCCCAGAGATTCTGGTACATTGTGTCTTCGTTCTCGTTGGTTTCAAAAATCATCTTTATTTCTGCCTTCATTTCATTGCTTATCCAGTCAACATTAAAGAGCCAGTTATTCAATGTCCACGAAGTTGTGTAATTCTGAATTAGTTTCTTAATCCTGAGTTCTAATTTGATTGCACTGTGGTCTGAGAGACTGTTTGCTGTGATTTCTGTTCTTTTGTATTTGCTGAGGAGTCATTTACTTCCAATTTTGTGGTCAAGTTTAGAGTAGGTGTGATGTGGTGCTAAGAAGAATGTATATTCTGTGGATTTAGTGTGGAGAGTTCTGTAGATGTCTATTAGGTTTGCTTGGTCCAGATATGAGTTCAAGTCCTGGATATCCTTGGTAATTTTCTGTCTCGTTGATCTGTTTAATATTGACAGTGGAATGTTAAAGTCTCCCACTATTATTGTATGGGAGTCTAAGTCTCTTTGTAGGTCGTTAAGAACTTGCTTCATGTAACTGGGTGCCCCTGTATTGGGTGCGTATATATTTAGGATCATTAGCTCTTCTTGTTGCATTGATCCTTTTACTATCATGTAATGCCCTTCTTTGTCTCTTTTGATGTTTGTTGGTTTAAACTCTATTTTAGCAGAGAGTAGAATTGCAATTCCTGTTTTTTTTGCTTTTTTTTTTTTCCTGCCCTACCTTTGCTTGGTAAATCTTCCTCCATCCCTTTATTTCGAGCCTATGTGTATCCTTGCACATGAGATGGGTTTCCTGGATACAGCACACCAATGGGTTTTGACTTTTTATCCAATTTGCCAGTCTGTGTCTTTTGACTGGGGCATTTAGCCCATTTACATTTAAGGTTAATACTGTTATGTGTGAATTTGATCCTGCCATTTTGATGCTAGCTGGTTGTTCTGCCCATTAGTTGACATGGTTTCTTCATTGTGTCGCTGCTCTTTACCATTTGGTACGTTTTTGGAGTGGCTGGTACTGGTTGTTCCATGTTTAGTGCTTCTTTCAGGAGCTCTTGTAAGGCAGGCCTGGTGGTGATGAAATCTGAGCAATTGCTTGGAAGCTCTGCACCCCTCCCCATAGCTTATCTCATGTATCTCCTCATCTGTATCCTTTGTCATATCCCTTATAACAAACCAGTTTTAAGAGCTGCTCCAGCAAATTAACAGAGCCCAACGAAAGGGTCATGGGATCTCCAGTTTACAGCCAGTGGTCCAGAAGCACAGGTAAAACAACTTGGGGCTTGCAATTAGCATCAGGATGGGGGGAATCTTGGGAACTGAGCCCTCAACCTGTGGGAGCCGATGCTATCTCCAGAGAGATGATGCCAGAATTAAATTGAATTAGAGGACATCCAGTTGATGTCTGCTGCAAAAGTGACTGCTTGCTTGTTGTTGGGGAGAAATCACCACATATTCAACTACAGGAGTCTTCTGTATGGATTGTTATATTTTTATTCACTCAGAATATTTTAAAAGTGAATCATCTCACATCTACTAGAATGATCAAAATTTAAAACACTGATAACACCAAATGTTGACAAGGATGCCCAGTAACAAGAACTGTCATTCATTGCTGGTGGGAATGCAAATAGTACAGCCATTCTGGAAGGCAGTTTGGCAGTTTCTTACAACACTAAACATTCTATTACCATACAACCTTACTATCCAATCCAGCAACTGTGCTCCTTAGTATTTACCTAAATGAGTTGAAGACCTATGTCCACACAAAAATCTGCATACAAATATTTATAGTAGTATTATCCACAATCACTAAAACTTGAAAGAAACCAAGATGAACTTTAGTAAGTGAATGGATGAACTGGTACATCCAGACAATGGAATATTATTCATCACAGAAGAGAAATGAGCTATCAAGCCATGAAAAGACATGGAAGAACCTTAAATGCATATTACTAAGTGAAACCTGAAAAGGCTATGTACTGTATGACTGCAACTCTATGACATTCTGAAAAAGGCAAAACTATGGAGAAAATAAGAGTCCAGTAGTTGCCAGGGGTCCCAGGGAACCTCTGGGGGATGAATAGGCAGAGCACAGAAAATTTTAGGGCAGTGGAACAATTCTGTGTTATACTGCAGTGGTGGATACATGTCATTACACATTTGTCAAAACCCATAGGATATACAATACCAAGAGTTAACCCTAGTATAAACTATGAACTTTGGATAATAATGACATGTCAACGTGGATTTATCGAATGTAACAAACATACCACACTGGTGTAGAATGTTGATAGCAGGGGAAGCTGTACATGTATGAGGGCAGAGTATATATGAGAACTCTCTGTACTTTCCACTGTTTTGCTGTGAACCTAACACTGCTCCATAAAATAAAGTCTACTTTAAAAACTAATACATTAAAAAACAATGGTTGTAAAAGATAAACAGGATCATGGACATAATGTGATCATCCCACAAGTCTGGTCAACACTTACCCAATTATCCAACATGCCACATCTTAGAGCCTTAAACCACACAAGCCCTTCCCTACACCACTCACTCTTCACCTACCAAAATTCCAACTGTTCCAACACACACAGTCAAGCTCAATATGCTAACAAGTTCATGAAGCTTTCTTTCCCTGATCCCACCTCTTAAATGCAGATTCCTTCTTATACCTCTCTGTTCCATGTTGACATCATTGTTTCTGGCTTGAGGACTAAGCTCTGCTTTTTTTTTTTTTTTTTTTTTTTTTATCTTGCCCAAGTTCCTTTCTAAGGGAGCTGGGAGTCATGCCCTACAAATCATAAATTCTCATCAGATAAGTTTTATTTAACCCTGTACATTGTGACTTACTTTCCAATCTGACTCTGGCATAATTTTAACTCAAAATATATTTCCTTGCCATACCTTGGAATTGCCCCGCAAAGTCCCTTGTGGAAAAAAAAAATCCACATTCTACAGAGAATCCCATTTCCCCCTTGTTTCCCTTCCTTTCCAGATCCAGGAGATAATCAACTAAGAGCCAGGTACCCTTTCAAGTCTGATAAGAAACTTTTACAACCTGCTTTCTCTAAAGTCTGCTATCTGAGAGCTCTACATAATAAAACTTGGTATCCATAATCCTTTATCTTAACCTGAACATTTCCTTTGACCTCTGGTCTTCAGATAAACTCAACCAATTGTCAACCAGAAAATGTTTAAATTTACCTATAGCCTGGAAGCTCCCCGCACCAGCCCCAACCCCCATGTTAAGTTGTCCCACCTTTCTGAACAAAACCAACATATTTCTTAAATGTATTTGATTGATGTCTCATGCCTTCCTAAAATATAGAAAACCAAATTGTACCCTAACCACCTTGGACACATGTTTTCAGGACTCCCGAGGGGTGTGTCACGGCCCATGATCACTCATATTTGCCTCAGAATAAATCTCTTGAAATAGTTTATAGAATTTAAGTCTTTTTGTCAAAAGGCTCATGGTATTTAATCAAAACTTTTCATTAAATGTGACATTTTAAAAATCAGGAATTATATCTAAAAATTCAAATTTCTTACTATTCTTTAAAAAACAATATGACACTGTTACCAGATGGGAATAGGGGAAAGTAGCAGGGACTGCATAGAGACCCTCCCCGTGTGGCCTTCCCAACACTGAGGCAGAACTGCTGTCATTTATCATTGTCCCTGTGTTGTTTTTCTTCTCCCTCCCACTTCGTTCACTCCGAGTGTCAGCCTGGCTCCAGTCCCCATGTGAGGCTGTAGCTTTGTTATTTATTAATACTTATTTGCCTCTCAAACCCAAAACTCTAAGTTTTTTGAGAGTAAAGATTTGTTTCTCTTTCATCTTTATTTCTCCTATACTTCATCAACTATTTCCTGAATTTGGTGAATTATCAATCAACAAATAGGAAAAATGTTAACACTTAATTCAATATGAATGTTACTCCCTAAGGTTAGAAGTTGGTAGGACTGCATCTTTACTATATGTAAATTCACTTTGAAACTCAATGAAACCCTTTTTCATATCTAAGTCACAATTAGGTTCCTTTTGAGGGTAGAGTGAATGAGAGGCTGAGATGCAGGAATGGAAGGAAGAAATCATGTGTTGAAGGCCTACTATGTACTAGGCACTGGTTGTAGCCTAAATAATTAAAATGAGTGAAGGACAAACTAGAAATAAAAGAAGTGTGAGGGAAGAAACTTGTGTTGGAGCAGGTAGGAAGAGCATTCCAGGACAGCAAGGAGGATTCTGCAATAAGTAGTTAAACTCTTGGGCTGCCAGGTCCGGGAATGGTTACTTTGTGTGAACTTTGTAGAACATTTATAACATTTTTAGAAGTGGTGAACTGATGTCTTCTGAAGAGTCTATATGAAGTCTATGACCTTCTCTGTTCCCCCAACTGGGGTTTCTTCTTTTTTTAATCAAAGCAGTCAATTTAATTACATCTACATTGAGAAAGTCTCACTAGATATCTTGCATTATCTTGTTCCCTAGAAGAAAAATTAATCATAAAGAAATGTGTCATATAATCCCTGTTGTCAAAACAAAATAAGAAAAATTTGAAATCAGAAATAATATATTTCATTTAAGAGTGTAATAGCTTTAATCAAAGAAAAGCCATAAAGGAAATTCTTTGGCCTAACAGTGCTTGACATGTTGTACTGTAAAACCATTTTAAATTAAATTTCTTAAGATAATGGTAGATTCACATATTATTGAAAGATGTAATATAGAAAGATCTCTTGTACAATTTATCCAGTTTCCCCCAGTGGTAACATGTTACAAAACTATAGTACAATATATCAACCAAAGATACTGATATTGACACAGTCCAGAAAAAGCACAATTCTATCACCACAAATATCCCTCATGTTGTTATTTCATAGCCATATTTATTCCCTTCTGCCCTGCTGCCTAATTTTTTAACCTTTGGCAACCACTAATCTGTTCTCCATTTTTGTAACTTTGCAATTTCAATAATGTTATATAAATGGAATCATACAATATGTAATCTTTTGGATTGGTTGTTTTAACTCTGAAGTTCTCTGAAGATTAATCCTGCTGCAAACCTTCTGATGCCAATCTTGGGGCAGAATCAAAATCTAGTAAACAAAGACCTGGGGTTCGCTGATGACTCACATGAAAGCAAAGAGCACAAGAAAGATTTAAATTTCACTGTGCTTCGTTCTCTGTGACAGGTTTCTCTGCTGTGTCTTCCTACCACTGTAAAAATATAAAAACATTCTCATTGTCAAACCATTTTACTACCAAGACTATTTTACACAGTGGGATTATAAGCCTTTATGTTTGTGTGGCCATCAAGGTTTACGAAGCTTGTCTCAGAAAAACATGGCCAATTAAATAAGAAAGTTCAAAATCACCCTTATTCATACTAATCATTTCCAATGTATACCAATTTACAGCTAATTTCTTAAGTTTTCCACTTAGAATTCAGTCTTCACTCTCTCACAATATAAAAATAAATCTCACTGGAATTGCTGTTGTTGAAAACAGAAGCCCTTATGTTGTGTTTTAACTACTGAAGAGAAGAAATGAGTGCATCTGTCAGCTCCAAAATCAAAAAACCACAAGGTGATTTTTTTGTTCTCCAAATTTTTCCTTCAATACACTTAGGATGTCATTCATAACCACTTCTGATACCTGCCAACCTTGACAACAGAATCTCATCACTGAATATTATTTCAAAAGGAAAAGCAAAATCTTGACCAGATAATTGCCCGGCTTTTACTCCTTACCATTTTTAAAAACAGATATCAAATACGCTCATCTCACATTAGCAAGTAGACAATCCAAAGAATAAGCTACAAATAATGAAAGGGTCCGCCATCTGTTGCCATGTTTCTAAAATAGGGGCCTAAATTCATCCATCTTTTAATCCGACTCACAGTACTCTACTGGTGACAATTTCTTAAGCAAGTCAAAACTCGTTAGTCATCAGACATATGATTACTAGACGAAGCACATACTCTAAGTTTCTAACCTATGCATTCAAGGAAGAAAAAAAGAAAAAGAAAGTCTCCAGACGGTTCCTTCTGGTGTTTGTATAGGCTAATTAAAGGAAAAAAGTAGAAATGATGTTACTTAAACATTTAAATAATCACTTGCCCAGTTTAAAAAAAAAAATGAACAGCAAGGGACCATCTACTTCCTCAATAACCTTACTACATACACATGTGCATGTACATGTACACACACATACACACACACACACACACACACACACACACACCTTTAGTATCAACTTCCATAATACAATCTTAAACTACCACTCCTTTCCCTGCTCCCAGAAGGGACCTAAGGCAAGTACCAACGGCTCCATTTAGATTCCGGAAAGTTAACCAGGATAACGGTACACACTCCTTACTCGTTGCTGTTAACTCACTAATACAGGTCTGTCTCTCCAGTCCCAAGAGAAAACTCCTAGTGGGTAAAGACCCATGTTCCAATCATCTTTGTGTGCCCCACAGTGCTATGATCTGCAAAATGTTCTACGGAGTGAGCACTAAATAAGAAATGCTGAACGTTGAAGAAAAAAACTAGATGTTCTTAAGAAGAGATGTATAGAATTCCAGAATGCCATACGCAAATGTTCTCATTCCTAAACCTCCCAAAGAAGGTAGGGCATATTTAGCTTTGTGGCATTATGTGTCCAAAATGTTATGTACAGATTTTAAATAACGCATGTATGGCTGAATTTTCTCATCTGAACAATGAGAATAACAAAAACACCTAACTGATAGGGTTTTGAAACAGTTAAAGATGTTGGTATAGGTAGGTAAAGTCTCCTTAGATCAATGACTTGAATGCTATACACTTTACTTATTAAGGGTTACTCATTTTACGGTATATAATAAATAATATAAATAAACAAGTAAGGTCCACACAGCCCTGCAAAGGAGACCAAAGCTTAAAAGAAATTAGCCTAGAGGACATAATACCACAGTTTCGCAAAATTCTCTGTAAAGGGCCAGACACTACTGTAAATATTTTAGGCTTTACAGGACACGCCGCAATACCCTCAACCCTTGGAGCAACTGTTCTCCCTGAAAAATTAGTAGGTTTCTTGTTTACATTTTACAGTTTAAGAATCATTCTTAGTTCATGGGGTCATACAAAAACAGGCTGGATTTGGCCCCCAGACTCTGGTTTGCCAACCCCTGGTGTTTTAAAAGCAACATAAAGAAACGTTTATGAATTGCTTAAAGTGACTGAAAAACGTGCGGCCCCCCAAACTTTTAAAATCAAGACAGGCGGACCGGCGCTGTGGGGAATCGGGCCAAGACTGAAACCAGTTCTCAGGAACCTCAGGAACCCCTGCCCACACTTACTCCCAGCAGCGGCCCGCGGCCAATCACCGTCTCCCCGGGCGCCAGGGCCACCCGGGGACCGCCGTCCCGCGGCTGCAGCTCGAAGCCCCCGGACATGGTGGGCGAGGATTAGGCCTCTTCTCCAGGAGACTGACCCGTCCGCTGTTTCCGCCCTCCACAGACACGCGCGGGGCAAACCCAGGCCACGGGAAAAACACCGCGGGAGGGGCGCAAAGGCTCCGAGCGGCTACGCCGGTGCTCTAAAAGCCCAGCCCCAGCCTACCGAGTCCCGCCCCTCCACGCCTACTGATGACGCGATTGGGGGATTCCCCCGTCACACCGCCTCAAAATTATTATTTAAAAACCCCGGCTTATTCTCCACCACCCTTCTCACCGCCCACCCAACTTGGAGGACGCCGGGCCTTGTAGTCCCTGGAGCCTTTCTTTCCTTCCTTTCCCGAGCTGAGACGCCCTGGCAAAAACTACCAATCCCCAAAGGCACTTCGCGCCCCTCTCGGCGCCTGCGCGAGTTCCGAGTCAGCAGGGCGGGGCTCAGGTGGGCGGGATGTGGAGGGCTATGGGGAACGATTCGAATTCCGGAGAATTTAAATCGCGGCAGAAGCCACCGCCATCCAGTAGGTAGGAATGTCTTCCATTGGCTTAGGTGGCTTAGTTGTCTACGCGCTTAGGTGTCTACGCCTTGGCTTAGGTGTCTACATGCTTGGGGGCGCGGCCCCGACGCAAGCTGAGCCTCCCCTCCGCAGCCTGGAGCCGCGGTGACAGCGCTGACGGTTGTTGTTTTTCACTTGTCTGTGTCCCGTGTTCTTGGGCTCCAGCAGCTGCAGCCCGCGCGGGACACAAGGAGGGTGGCCCAGATGGGACGTGGGGTGATTAGCCCTGACCCACGGGATCTGGACGAAGTGTGGCTCCCAGCTCCTCCGACTGCGCTGCCTCCGATCCATCCCGCCAAGTGACAGGTGAAAGAGGAACGAGATTTTACCTCACTTGAGAGAGAATTCAGCAAAGCTCGGTTTATAAAGGAGAAAGGGAAAAAAAAAAAAAATGGGAGTCGTTTCCAGGCATCCAGGGAACTTGGACGTAAAAGAAAGATTGCTGGTGGGATTTTAGAACCTCGCCAAGGCACCCCCTGCGATGAAATTCAAAAGCCTTCATTCCCGTTAAGGGAATTCCACAAGGGAAGGCATTTGATTCCCCTAGTAAGATCCTGGAAGAAGTGGATAAACACACTGTAACGTTTCAATACACTGTAACATTGTCCTAATGTGAGATTTTCAAGAATCTGGTGGTTTGGCTTTGGTGTGTATTGACTGTGGGAGGGGCCAAGGTATGTGGCAAAAACTTGCGCTTGACTCACTCTTGTTTTTACCAGTTTGCTTTCTTCCTTCCCCAAACCCTCAAGAAGAAGACCTCTGTTGAACACAGACTACAGTTCCAGCCACCACAGCTAATCTGGATCATAAATCAACCTCATGAATGGGAGCCACCATGGTCTTGACAAGTCCAGAAACATATAGCTGAGTAGTTCATCTACAAAAGAGATTTGTGTTTTATTGAGTTAAAAGAAGTATTTAGCTCTATCTCAAACCCCTCCTCTTGCACAACCAACCCCCATTATAAAAGGAAGTGCAAAATGGAATAAATTGATTTTAAGTGAGTACAAGCCGTCTTTGTATACAAAAGTAACTCAAGGGTGATGATGTACCCAGTGATGCTTTCAACTGATTTAAGAAACCTGCACCATTCACCTTAGGTACATTAGCTGAAACTGAGCTTTAAATCTGGGCTTCAAATAGTCACATGCTATACCTAGCTGAGTTCTAAACATTGTTTACAGTTGTGACTCACTGTTGCTTGATGGCTTCAGTGACTGTTATGCTTAACTCTTAATTAACTATGCATGTAGAATAACTTCAAGGGGTCATTTCTAAAATACTAATAACTGAGTTGAATATTTGAGACTTTGCATGACTTTGCGTCCTAACCCAGATCTCATCTTCTCGTCCATTTTGGATAGTATTTGTGTCAAATGTAAGCACCTACCTACCCATTACATTACAAGTAGAAAACATTATTATATAAACAACTAGAAGTCCAGCCGGTTTATGATTAAGTCACAAATTGCAAATCAAAAATTTAATGACAAGGCATCAGTACCCATATACAACAAGTGTTTAGAAGTTTAATAGGATTGACTCATATACATTTTCCAAGATAAAAAAGTACTGGGTGTGGTGGCTCCTGCCTGTCATCCTAGCACTTTGGGAGGCCAAGGCAGGAGGATCGCTTGAGGACGAGAGTTCTAGACCAGCCTAGGCAACATAGCAAGAACAATTTCTCAAAAAGTTTTTGGTTTTTGTTTTTTTTTTTTCATTTTGTTTTGTTTAAAAAAAAAAAAAAGGTATGGGGGACACTAAGTTGAGAGAACCGCTTGAGGCTGGAGGTTGAGGCTGCAGTGAGCTATGCTGACACAGCTGCACTTCAACCTGGGTGAGAGTGAAACTAACATGTTGAGTGCCTCCCAGGTGCACTAAAGATGTGGCAAGACTAGATGTTTTACACATTATCCCTGTTAATCCTTGCAAGAACTTTCAGGAGAGGAGCAGCATTGGCCCATTTTACAGATTGAGATGCTAAAGTCAAGAAAGTTAGAGTTCTTAAATTATACCTAAAAAGCATCTGACTCAAAGTAGGATTTATAGCCCTATTTGGAGACTAAGCATGTTTAAATTTTGCCTTTTAGGTTACATGTGAGGATAATTTACTAAAACATTAAGCTATGCAGAAAAACTCCAAGAGAAGCAATAATTCAAGAGTTTCTCACACAGACACGAACTCTGTGGATGCTAAGAAGGAAAAACATGAGAGTCAAAACAACTTTGTTGACCTGCTGCCTGAAGAAATCAGTTTAAAAATTTTCAGTCAGCTGGACATACGGAGTTTGTGCAGGGCTTCCTTGACATGCAGGAGCTGGAATGACACAGTAAGAAACAATGACTCTTTATGGAAACCTCACTGCATGACTCTAAGAGCTGTGTGCCGAAGAGAAATAGATGATGATTTAGAAAGTGGTTATTCTTGGAGGGTAAGTTTAATCTTTGCAATCTGCAGTGTTTTTGACAGTGTCATGATAGCAGTGTCATGATTTTGAACCAATGATAACTTCTGCTGCTTGGAGGAAATAGAATTGCATATGCAGAATAACATAGAGACTGTATTGACTTTGGGAAACCAGTTAAAGTTAATAGTCTTTTCCTGCTAACCACACTGTTTACACAGTATCTTTCATTTATCCTTTTGCATTTTTGAAATTCTAAATTCAGGAATTTTCTTCTGTTGACCAGAGGGGAATTAGCTCCTTCTTTTCACTTCACCTTATCCCAAACCCCCAGTAAACAGTGTGGCCCACTCTATAAGTACACATATACATGTACACACGTGCACAGATATACAAATTTATTAGTATATGTGTATATCAATGTAGATACTCTTTTTTTTCAGCCCTGTCCATCCCCTTCTCTAGCTTTAAACACAACCACCTACTACAGTCTTTTTTTAATGGTGATTTATCTCTTTCAGGTAATACTCCTGAGGAATTACCAGAAGAGTAAAGTGAAACACGAATGGCTAAGTGGCAGATATAGCAACATTTGTTCTTCCATTAGCCTACCAGAAAAAATCATGTACCCAATGGATGCAGATACATGGGGGGAAATTCTAGAAGCAGAACTGGAAAGATAAGGGGGAAAAATTCACAAACAGATCTCAGGTCTTTGAGAGTTTAAAACTCAAATGACTCTTAGGTTGCAAAAGGAATATCTTTATTTGTTCATTTTGTTGTTGTTCACCTTTTTAAAAGAAAAGAAAATAGAAAATATTATAAAAGTAAAGCTTTATTTTTGTTTTGCACTTTAGTAAAAAATATTTTTCTGGTTTTATTGTAATGTGGAAAAATCATGCAATGTTATTTTTTTAATATTTAAATATTTTTAAATTAAAGTTCTCGGATACATGTACAAAACATGCAGGTTTATTACATGGGTATAAATGTGCCATGGTGGTTTGCTGTACCCATCAACCCGTCATCTGCATTAAGTATTTCTCCTAATGCTATCCCTTCCCTAGACCCCCACCCCAACAGGCCCCAGTGTGTGATATTCCCCTTCCTGTGTCAATGTGTTCTCATTATTCAACTCCCACTTAAGAGTGAGAACAAGCAGTGTTTGGTATTCTGTTCCTGTGTTAGTTTGCTGAGAATGATGCTTTCCAGCGTCATCCATGTCCCTGCAAAGAACATGAGCTCATCCTTTTTATGGTTGCATAGTATTCCATGGTATATATGTGCCACATTTTCTTTTTCCAGTCTATCATTGATGGGCATTTGGGTTGGTTCCAAGTCTTTGCTATTGTAAACAGTCCCACGTGTGTCTTTATAGTGGAATGATTTATAATCCTTTGGGTATATACCCAGTAATGGGATTGCTGGGTCAAATGGTATTTATAGTTCTAGATCCTTGAGGAATTGCCACACTGTCTTCCACAATGGTTGAACTAATTTACACTCCCACCAACAGTGTAAAAGCTTTCCTTTTTCTCCACATCCTCTCCAGCAGCTGTTGTTTCCTGACTTTTTAATGATCGCCATTCTAACTGGCAGGAGATGGTATCTCATTCTGGTTTTGATTTGCATTTCTCTAATGTCCAGTGATGACCCCTTTTTCATATGTTTTTGACCACATAAATCTCTTCTTTTGAAAAATGTCTGTTCATATCCTCCATCCACTTTCTGATGGGGTTGTTTTTTTCTTGTAAATTTATTTAAGTTCTTCATAGATTCTGGATAGACTGCAAAATTTGTCAGATGGATAGATTGCAAAATTTTTCTTTCATTCTGTAGGTTGCCTGTTCACTGTGATGATGGTTTCTTTTGTTGTGCAGAAGTTCTTTAGTTTAATTAGATCCCATTTGTCAATTTTGGCTTTTCTTGCCATTGTTTTTGCTGTTATAGTAATGAAGTCTTTGCCTATGCCTATGTCCTGAATGATATTGCCTAGGCCTTCTTCTAGGGTTTTTATGGTTTTAGGTCTGACATTTAAGTCTTTATTCCATCTTGAGTTAATTTCTGTATAAGGTGTAAGGAAGGGGTCCAGTTTCAGTTTTCCGCACATGGCTAACCAGGTTTCCCAACACCATTTATTAAATAAGGGAATCCTTTCCCCATTGCTTGTTTCGGTCAGGTTTGTCAAAGATCAGATAGTTGTAGATGTGTGGCATTACTTGTGATACCTCCGTTCTGTTCCGTTGGTCTCTATATCTGTTTTGGTACCAGTAACATGCTGTTTTGGTTACTGTAGCCTGTAGCCTTGTAGTATCGTTTGAAGTCAGGTAGTGTGATGCCTCCCACTTTATTTTTTTAGCTTAGGATTGTCTTGGCTATATGGTCTTTTTTTTTTTTTTTTTTTTTTTTTGGTTCCACATGAAATTTAAAGTAGTTTTTTCTAATTCTGTGAAGAAAGTCTGTGGTAGCTTGATGGCGATAGCACTGAATCTATAAATTACTTTGGGCAGTATGGCGAAATGTTATTTTTATAAGATAATATACTAATAGAGTGATTTCAAAATATAATGTTTCATATATTTGTGATAATATATTCACAATACTAAATGAAAGAGTGACTGGTATGTTCAGCTTAATGATAATTCAGAATTTCAGGAAGCCACTTGAAACTTAAGATTCATTAAGTGGTAGATATAACTAGGCTCATAGGAAGACTAGCTAAGTAAAATTAATAGCAATACATTTAAATTAATACACTGGCATTTTAACCACTTTAACCTTTCCATTTCAATGGAATCAGATTGAAATGTCCAATAGTGAAACTATTTTAAATGTGTTGAGCCTGTGGTTTAGTTTTAAGTTAATGTAATCTTAGAGCTTATGTGAACCTGGAATGGCTCTCAGAAGCTGAAAGTAGGTGGAAAGTTTCCAGAACACTTAACTACCATCAGAGCTGCCACCTTAGCCTGGTAAAACTCTCTTTCTGACAGCCTTATAGCACCATCTAGTGTGCTATTCTTAGATACTCCGACAAAGGAGTTTCAGCTCCTTTTTGTTTTCTCCATAATAAAAAGAAAGAAAACTATTATTCTAAAGAATCCTTAACACTAGTCTTTGTTAAAGTTTATAACGTTTTAGGAACCTTTAACTTTTTATATTTTTTTATTTTTTTGAGATGGAGTCTCACTGTCGTTCAGGCTAGAGTGCAGTGGCAAGATCTTGGCTCACTGCAACCCCTGCCTCCCAGGTTCAAGTGATTCTCCTGCCTCAGCCTCCCAAGTAGCTGGGACTACAAGCGCATGCTACCACACCTGACTTATTTTTTATTTTTAGTAGAGACAGGGTTTCACCATGTTGGTCAGGCTGGTCTCGAACTCCTGACCTCAGATGATCTGCCCGCCTCGGCCTCCCAAAGTGCTGGGATTACAAGCATGAGACACCATGCCTAGCCAACTTTTTTCATTTTAACTTTGGTTTCTCCTTTTCATAAAAACAGATAATATACTACTCACTATACAAACTATTCTGAATCTGTAGTCAACACCATAGTAAAAAGTGTCTACGAAATGCTTTAGTTAGTATGGCATTTTCTTCTTAAAAAGTGTTCTCTGTAGCATTAAATATAAGAATCCAGGAAACCAGTATTTAACAGATAGACAAATATTAGAAAGATGCCCCGCTATATGCAAATTCCCTATGTTGAATCAAGCAGTAGATAATTAATTGTCTCCTACTATCTTCTTAGAGTTGGAAGAGGCTTTGAAAATCAGGCAGTCAAGTCTCCAGGATTATTTAGTAATTTTCTCAATAGGAACACTGTCAATCAGCCAGCCTAAGCTCAAATCCTGTACTTCTACTAATTGAACCTCTAATATGTCGCAAAACAGTACAGTTGTAGTCTAGGCTTGCTCTGAGCCTTAGAATTTCTTCCTCATTGAACTGAAGACCACCTCTCTGCAATGTTTGTCTTCTAGCCCCACATCTACCCTCTAGAACCAGGCTGATTCAGTCCTCCTCCTTTATGATTGCCAGATATTTGAAGACTGCTAGCCTGTCTCTTCCTAGATCTTCTTCCTAATTCCACTGATAATCATAGAGTATAATTTCTAGATCCAACAGCATTCTCTTTTCCTTTTTTTTTTTTTTTTTTTGAGACAGAATCTTACTCTGTTACCAGGCTGGAGTGCAGTGGCGCAATCTCAGCTCACTGCAACCTCCGCCTCCTGGGTTCAAGTGATTCTTCTGCCTCAGCGTCCCGAGTAGCTGGGACCACAGGCACGTGCCACCATGCCCGGCTAACTTTTTTTGTATTTTTAGTAGAGACGGGGTTTCACCGTGTTGGCCAGGATGCTCTTGATCTCTTGACCTCATGATCCGCCCACTCAGCCTCCCAAAGTGCTGGGATTACAGGCGTGAGCCGCCACGCCCGGCCTCCAACAGCATTCTCTTCTGTCCATGTTCTCTTAACAAAAGAAAGGTATCCTCCTAATTTTATTTCATAAAAGATAAGAAAACACTTTGAAATTTTCAAAATATGGGAAAAATTAAAGCTATAAGCATCTTGCTGAATAGCATCTATGTACAATAGTATATGCACACATATTTTTAACCGTTTTTTTGTAATGGATGTGGATTTTGTCCAACCCCCTTACTATCACCATCATCTGTTAATAGAAGTTACCCTAATTAAGAGACTCACCCATCTCACTTCCAACCACCTACTATACATGTGGCTTTTTTTTTTTTTTTTTTTAAACATTATCCTGTTTTTCGCAGTCTCTGTGTTTAGTATCAGGATGGAAACATGATCCAATCTATTCTTTCTGTAAGTTGGAAGAAAGAAGCCCTTTTCTCTTTGCTGATGAAACTGTTCCCTGCCATGCAAAGAAAATGGATCTTAGGTAAGAGAATATGGAGCCACCAGGAGACAGAACAGTTTCAGGGAAAGCGGCCCCATTGTATTCCAGACCCTGGTTCCAGCCATTCCTCATCTGCTTACCTAAACTAATTCAAATTGAGTTTTGGCATCATACTGGGAGCCCTACCTGATGTGATTTCTTTGCCTATTTTTAAAATGTAGTATTTTTGGCTTACATTAGTATCTTAGATTTTACTGTTGACTTCCTCACCAGTCATTCAGTTATCAATCTGCTGTCATATGGCCATCACTCCACATGGTGGAAACTGTTGGTATCCAAATTACAGGTTACTTAATGGCTAAATCCATTGGATGCATTTTAATCGTTAATATATTTGACACACATAAACACTCACACTGACACACATAAGTACTTCCGAAAAACTCTCTCCTGCATGGTTTGGGACTACAGCCTCTTGGACTTTTCTTTCCCTTCTCTAACCAGACTTTGCAGTTTCCCCCAAAGTCTCACTTTTGTTCATCTACTCATTACACGTTAGTGTTCCCCAAGGTTCTGACTGTTGCTCTCTCATCTCTATATTCTAACATCTTTGGTGATCCCATCTACTACTCCTGTGTCAGCTACCATTGTTGGTGCTGATGACGTCCATGTTCGTGTCCCAACGTCAGAGCTCCTGGAGATGCTCCAGAAATACATATGCTACTATCTTTTGGATTTTTAGCAAAGTTATAAACACCTGAATCAAAACTTGTCATCTTATAAAAGTAGTTCTTCCTCCAGTTCCTATCTCAGTGAATGATAGGTCCTGTTAAAAAAAACAACATATTTTACTTTTCTCCATCATTCTCCATGTCCAGTCAAGTCAATTCTTACTGATTTTATCATCTAAATATCTAAGTAATTCACCCCTTCTCCATCTTTATCTCTGCCTCATTACTTAATTCCTGTCCTTACTCAAAATTGGGATTTCTAAAATAACTTCTTAACTGGTGTGCCTGCCTCCAGTTCCTTCCTTTTACTGTTAGCAGTAAAATCTTTGTTAAACCCCAAATTAGCGTGTCACCCCTAACTTAAACACCTGACCACATTCAGGTAGACATAAAAATTCTCTAATAAAGCCCGTGGGGCCTTTAATGATGTGGTCTGACTTACCTCTCAAGCCTTTTCTCTTACAACTGTCCCACGCTATATCTTTCAGTTCAGTCTTACAAAACTATTTCATACAAATGTATCACTTCTCTGTGTTTGCACAGGCTGTTTTACGTACCTGGAGTAATCCCCATTGTTGATGCTTTTCTTCACAAGATCTATTGTAAAACTTACCACCTTGGCTTGGAAATGATCTATAACTACTACTGTTCTGGATTAAGTGACTTATTAAATGTTCCTGTGGTTCTTTGTATAGACCTCTCTCAAAGCTGTCATATTACATTAAATTGTCTATTTTATTTGTGTGTCTGCCCCTTTACACTGTGACTTTCTTAATGGCAGGGACCATTTTTTATTTATTTCTGTGTCTTAAAAACCTGGCACACAGTAGGTGTTTTATAAAGATTTGTTAAGTTATTTCTATTGTTATTTATTTTAATTCTACCCAGAATGTATAAAAATAATTTACTGTATTGTTAGTGAACAAGATAGTATCAAAATACAGTGTATAATCCTTAAGGTATATGGAATGCTTGATAGTAATACAAATATATGAATAATTGTTCCAGTCTTCTCCAAACCTGTAAGAGGGAAATAGGAAAATGAAAATGTTTTATTTTTTTGAACACTTGAAAATAAACTTAACCTCAAAAATATCACTTATTATTTTGAATTATTGAATCACTCCCATCAGTTTTAAGTATTACATTTGCAAGTTATATGAATGAACATTAGCTTCGATTTTTAAGTAGTATTGAACCAAAATAATTCTTTATTTAATAAATTATGTGCTATGATCACAGTCTACACTGAAAGGAAACCTTTGGAACTTACTGATAAATTTTATGGTGTGGGCTTAGAATGAACCATGCCTTTATCAGGCCAAGCCGTTAGCATCTGAAGACATGAGTGGGTAGAGCAGCATGGAAGGAAGGGAGGGTTCTTACTCACAGATAAAATAACATGTTAAATGTTCACCCTGTGTACAAGCAGCAAGATTCTTGGGCAAGAGTCTTAAGGAACTTCCAGTGTTTTTAATCAGTTTAAGACCTAGTATTTAGAAAAATAAATTTAGAAATCTTTTTTTAGTTTCTTGTAGTTTATAAACCAATCTTAGACCAGAACATAATCATCAATAAAATCTCTGTGAATATATACTTTTGACCTAAGGATACTTACATATATACAAACCTAATTTTAAAAATATGGCTGGGACCAATAGTTCATACCTGAAATCCCAACATTTTGGGAGGCTGAGGCAGATGGATTGCTTGAGCTCAGAAGTTGAAGACCAACCTGGGCAGCATAGTGAGACCGTGTCTGCACTAAAAATTTTAAAAATCAGCCAGGTTTGGTGGTGCATGCCTGTAGTCCAAGCTACTGGGGAGGCAAAGGTGGGAGGATTGCTTGAACTCAGAAGACTGAGGCTGCAATGAGTTGTGATCGCACCACTGCACTCTAGCCTGGGTGACAGAGTGAGACCCTGTCTCAAGAGAAACGAAAAGAAAAATGTATACCCCGATCACTTTAACTTCACCTTTGCCTTGACTTCATATGATGTATTCTCTCCAAGACTTCAAATGCCCTAATAATATTAACAAAAGTAAGATGAGTAGTAACTTCAGGAAATGGATTGGGAAGAATACATAAGATGGAAATTCATACATTTTTATTTAGTTTAAGACCGAAAACATCAAATTGATGAAATCAGATCAACAATGGACAAAGTTGATTAATTATAACAGTGAACATTCATTGAATGCCTTCCTGTGCTTATACGGTGTATGCTTACTCTGCATCTATTTTATGGATAAAGGAAACTAAAAGAGAATGAGCTTATCCATCTATTTCATCACCACTTTCCAGCACCTACAAAAAATATTCATACATAGTAGGCACTCAATAAATATTTATCGTATGAATTCACAAACTTAGAATAACTTAGATGGAACAGCCAATAACATTCCTCCAAGTTTTTCATTTGAAAAATTTCAACCCACAGAAAAGTAAAAACATTTGACAAACCACTATTTTGTACACCTTCTACCTAGAAATACAAGTTGTTAACATGATTCTATGGTTTGTTTTATTTATTATTTATTTTTGCTGAAACACTGAAAACAAGTTGCAGACATGATGATACTTCCTCCCTAAATACTTCAGCATGTATCTCCTAAGAATACACTCCCATATGCCATACCGTTATCACATCTAAAATTTCTTATATTAATGCAATAATACCATGTAATTTACAATCCATATTTAAATTCCCCAGCGGCCCCCAGATATCTTTTATGTATTCTTTTTTTGAATGCAGGCTACAAGAAAAGATTTATACATGCATCTGAGTTTTTCTTGTCTCTTTAATTTCTTTTAACCAGACATATCTCTTGGCTTTGGTTTTATTTTTTAGGATATTGACTATTTTTCTAAGGATTGAGACTGGTTGTCTTATAGAATATTCTGTAGTTGATTTATCTGATTCTGTCTTCATAATTTGATTCAGAGGGCAAGGCACACTGGCTCATGCCTGTAATCCCAATACTTTAGGAGGTCAATGTGGGAGGATCACTTGAGCCCAGGAGTTTAAGACCAGCCCAGGCAATGTAGCAAGATCCCATTTCTAAAAAAAATTTTTTTAAATAAATTGGCTGGACATGGTGGTGGATGCCTGTAGTACCAGCTACCTGGGAGGCTGAGGTGGGAGGATTGCTTGAGTCCAGGAAGTCAAGGCTGCAGTGAGCTGTGATCACAACACTGCATTCCAGCCTGCACGACAGAGTGAGACCATCTCAAAAAAAATAAAAATAAAAATAAAGATTCAGGTAAAACATATTTAGCAATTATACTACATAGCATTTATACTGCAAGTGATGAAATACACTTCTCATTGTATCACCTAAGAAGCACATAATGTCTGATTGTTCTACTATATAAGATGGTTAAGTCTGACCTTTTGGTTGAGGTGGTAATCACCAAATCTCTTCACTGAAAGAGACATTTTTCCATATACCCTATGTTTGTTTCTTTCAACAATCCATTTCTAACATACTCCCCTATTGCCAACAGTATGCTAAGTGCTTTACAGACATTATCTGACATATGGCTGGTTTTCTCCTCAAGACATTTACTAAATTCTGAAGCTCTGAGGGATTGGTGGCTAAGAGCTAAGCGAGAGCCTCTTAGAAGCAAAGGAGTTTTTGCCTAGTCTCAAATTACTGAGGACACACTGATTACAGTTGATGATCCAGCAGAGGGAAGGAACTTGGTAAACAACTCAGGCTCTCGGTTGAAACCTTTGGTGGGCTCCATATAAAGGACTCCAGCCTCAATTCAGGCAAATCCCCAATTTGATTAAGGTGAGCAAACCCCACTGCCTAACAAAGAATAAAGTGAATTCACTCTAGAGGAAGATGACATCATCTAGAGCCTCTACAGTTTTTCATATACAATGTCTGCACTCAAAACATTATCAGGCATCCTCAAAGACAGAACTAAATGACTGGAAGTCACAGGTTGGGTGATGTCCCATACTATTGGAAGTCACAGTGCTGGGGGCCAAAGGTTTCAGAACAGAGGGGCCATGCCAGACCATTGCCCTCCACTCCCAGCAGCCTGACCTCCTTGATTCTTCTGGGTCATCTGGCGCAGGGCATGCTCTTGTTAATAGTCCACTTTGAAAGTCTTGGTTTTAGGAGAAGTTTGGGTTGGCCTTGTTGGTATCTTCACTTAGGATAGAGTTAGCAAAATGGCCTGTGTCTGAGTCCTGTCCACTGCCTGAAATATGACCTGTGAATGATTTTTACATTTAAAAGTGGCTGAAAACAAATTTAAAATGTATTTTGTGACATGAAAATCATGAAATTCAAATTTCAATGTCTGTGAATAAACTTTTATTGAGATAGTCAAAAAAATAAAAGAAATAAATTTAAAAATGAATAAAAAACCACACACACTTTTGTTGAGCTGTTGCATTTGAAAGTAGGTTTGTGGACTTCATGACATTTTGCCCCTAAATATCATAGCATGTATTTCTTAAGGACATGTATACATGCCTGCATAACCATAGCCACACCCAAGAAATTTAACTTTCATACAATAATGAAATCATCTAATACCCAGTTCAGATTGCAATTTCCCCCAGCTGATCACAGAAAAATGTGTTTTCAAGCTTCAGAATGTATACCAAGCTGAAAATGAGAAATATATTAATTTTTTCTCAGTAATTTATTATGAGCTTTTCCAGACATACACTAAAGTTGAAAACAACTTCCTCATTGTAAATTTCATTTGAATTTCTCTGCCATAAACATGAAGTTCATATGTTTAAGTGCACCTGTGAGTTTTGGTGTGTCTGAATCTGTTTCTTAATTTTTGAGTGTTTTGTAAATTGGGGAGTTCAGTTCTTTATGACATGTGTTGCAATTATTTTCCTCTCAATTTGTCGCTTGTCTTTTGACTTTGCTTGTAGCACATATATATGTATATATATATATATATTCCTTATATTTTATTTTATTTATATTTTTAGAGATGGAGTCTTGTTCTGTTGCCCACACCGAAGTGCAGTGGTACAATCATGGCACCCTGCAGCTTTGACCCCCTAGGCTCAAGTGATCCCCCCACCTCAGCTTCCTAAGTAGCTGGGACTACAGTCAGTGCACCACCATACACAAATAATAATTTTGTGTGTGTGTGTGTGTGTGTGTCTGTATAGAGACAGTCTCCCCATGTTGCCCAAACTGGTCTCAAACTTCTGGGCTCAAGCAATCCTCCTGTCAGGCTCCCAACGTGCCGGGACCACATTCTGTAACATAACAATAGTTTCTTAAATTGATACAATATATGTATGTTTTCTCATCTCCAGAGAACCAATAACATTGAATATCATATTTTAGAACCATGAAAAATCTTGATAAATAGGCTGGCTTTCTTCTCCAAAACTGTCTTATAATAGTATCTTTCAATGATTAAGTACCTTTCACATAGCCATTTATGTACTCATCAAAGAGTCTTGAATGGTCGTTTCTAACATTAATATTTTTAAGATACAAAAATGCAGACTTACAGAAGTAATATTACTTAAGCAAGGCAAAACAGCTTGCATATGGAGGAGAAAGACCTTGACTCCAGGACTGGCTCTAAAATGCTTTCTGTCACATTGTCCTTGAGAGGTGGTCAATCTAATTCTCTGCCAGCAGAGGGCGCAATATTTCTATCAAAGGCCAATCAGAGCACTTGAGTGGGAGCAGCTAGTCCCTCATTACAGCCCGGTTTGCCGATTGCAACACCTCAGAAGTCAGAATTTGTCTGAACCCTTTCGGCTGCAAATGAAAGAACTGAAACTAGTTCTGCCCAAAACAGATGGGAGGGTTGGACTGAAAGTGGAGTAGGGTGTTTCCCCAAAGAGAACATAGAGTATAGCCCCAAAATGACAAAAAGCCTCTGCCGCTAGAAATACAAGATATCAGGGAGCATAATACTCCAGTGAATAGACTTCTCACCCCACTCCACCCTTTAGACCTGGCCTGGCCAACAGGCAACCCCTTAGGTTTCTATCTCAACCTCTAAAGGCCCAATTAAGAACATTTAAATTCAGTTTTTGCATATTTTATCCACAAAGGTCCAAGTCATTATTCTGTGTGAATGTTTTGCCACAGGGATATTATTTCATATGGATTTGTTTTCCAAAGCTTCAGCCTGGCATCTCCACTGACTCTGTAGCTCTGTGAAGCCGGGCTGTAGGTGTGAGCATATTCTGTTGACATAGCACATATGAGCTCTGAGTTTGGGTTCCCCTTTTACTAATATTGTGAATAAATTCTAGTATCTTATACGAAAAGACTATAAAAGGAGTTGTTCACCTAGGGATGAAACATTTCTAAGATTATGTTTTTATTCTTTCCCTCTGAAAACTCGCACAGGCAGAAAGAATAAGCCAGAGGCCTTGGGGAGTTAAGCAAAGTAATCAAAATTCACATGCAAGATTCAATTTCATTTAAAAATAAACCTATCACATGGAAATTTTGAAATTCATCTCCTGGATTATGTGCTTTAGTACACACAGACACACATGCACACACACAAAATATCCACACCTCAAAATGGAAAGTAAAATGTGTCTAAGTATGGTGTATAATTTTATCTCACCATGACTTACTCTTGGATTCTACTTTCCTGACCCTGCCCAAAGTACAGGGTACTTTTGATTCAAAAGTCAACACTCAAGATTAATGTCCATAGATAACAGTAATAGTTGAGTGCTTACTGTACAGAAGCTATCCTGCCAACAACCCTTGGAGGAATTCCTTTCCTGCCAACTGCACCTTATCTGTGCCTCGGACTTTTACCTTTAAAATGAAGATTATGAAAGTATCCACCTTATGGAACTCGTAGGAAGATTAGCAGTCACATCTCATGTACATATTCCCTAACTCAGCGGCCCTCAATCCCTGGGCTGTGGACTGGTACTGTTTGGTGGCCTGTTAGGAACCGGACCACAAGGCAGGAGGTCAGTGGCAGGGAAGAAGCATTTCCACCTGAGCTCCACCTGCTGTCAGATCAGTGGCGGCATGAGATTCTCACAGGAGTGCAACCCCTATTGTGAACTGTGTGTGCAAGGGATCTGGGTTGTGCACTCCTGTGAGAATCTAATGCCTGATGATCTGAAGTGGAACAGCCTCATCCTGAAACCACTCCCACCCTGCCCCTCACTCCTGCAGTCTGTGGAAAAATTATCTTCCACAAAACTGGTCCCTGGTCCAAAATGTTTAGGGACCTCTGTTGCTGCCACCTCAGCCACTACTAACCTACCTCCTTTCTATAGATTTGCTCATTCTGGACATTTCATTTTGCGTTAATTTTTGCACATGGTATGAGATAGAGAGCTTCATTTTCTTATATATGGCTCTCCAGTTGTCTCAGGGCCCTTTGTTGAAAAACTATTCTTCCCCCGCTGAATGGTCTTGTTGAACTTCAATTGGCCTATAGATGAATGGGTTCATTTTGGGGCTCTCAATTCTATTCCAAGTCTTCAACTTGATTCTTTTTAATGATTGTTTTGGCTATTCTGAGTCCCGGGAAGAAAGTCTTTATAATTTTACCTTAGCTAGAGGAGTGTTTCATAAGGAGGAGAGAGAAAAACTGTCCCAGAAGAAAAGACTTCTGAGTGATTGGGCTGTCTTCCCTGCCAATCTCAGCCTAGAATATTCTTTTGTCATTAAAGTGCAGAAGGAATGTACAGTACGTTCACACTCAAGGACTATTGCTCTGATATTTTCTGTATTGCACAGTTTTGTGCAGTAACAAGTAGGAACAGAGATACAGCAGAAACACTGTTGACTCTAGCTAGCAGCAATGTCCCAGGCTGAGTACCTGCTGTTGGCATTAAAGGGGCACTTGAGGGGTCACACACTGATATGGTTGGGCTCTGTATCCCCACCCAAATCTCATCTTGTAGCTTCTATAATTCCCACATCTCGTCGGAGGGACCCAGTGAGAGATGACTGCATTATAGGGGCAGGTCTTTCCCGTGCTGTTCTCTTGGTAGTGAATGGCTCATGAGAGCGAATGGTTTTAAAAATGGGAGTTGACCTGCACAAGCTCTCTTTTTACCTGCTGCCATCCACATAAGATCTGACTTTCTCCTCTTTGCCTTACACCATGTTTGTGAGGCCTCCCCAGCCATGTGGAACTATAAATCCATGAAATGCTTTTTCCTGAATAAATTATCCAGTCTCAGGTAGGTCTTTATCAGCAGCATGAGAACACACTAATTCACATTCAGGCCTTCTGCACTGCCCTCAAGAAGCCAGAATGGAGCCCCCAGCCCATGAGGTTTGCGTCAGCTCAGAGGCTGCTCTTAGTAACTCATGTGGCTTGTCAGCTTTGTTTCTTTTTAAGTAATGGGAGCTTATTTTTCCAGACCTTTATTCCATAAATGCTTGGGGATTTGGAGTTAAATTTTAGCAAGTTCTAATATTTTGATTGTATGCAATTCCTCCTTTAGTCTTTTGCCACCTGTTTTTGTTCTCTCTGTTTACCCTTCAGCTTAATTTAACTTTGTCATGATTTGACCTTTCTAAATCATCGGGGTCTAACATTTTTATTTTTCACGCTTTCTATTCTTGACTTCACAATGTATATCTCATCCTTTTAATCTTTTTTTACTTAGCCGTAATTTTTTACCTTAATCTTTTACTAACTTTTTGGTTATCTCTCTTTTGATATTGCCTTCGTTTATTTTTTTATTTTATTTTATTTTTTTTTTTTTTTGAGACAGAATTTCGCTCTTGTTACCCAGGCTGGAGTGCAATGGCACGATCTCGGCTCACCGCAACCCCCGCCTCCTGGGTTCAGGCAATTCTCCTGCCTCAACCTCCTGAGTAGCTGGGATTACAGGCACGCCCTACCATGCCCAGCTAATTTTTTGTAGGTTTAGTAGAGACGGAGTTTCACCATGTTGACCAGGATGGTCTCGATCTCCCGACCTCGTGATCCACCCGCCTAGGCCTCCCAAAGTGCCGGGATTACAGGCGTGAGTTACCGCGCCTGGCCCTCCTTCGTTTATTTTTAACGGAATCTATTACTTTAATTTCTGAATCATTCTTGGCTCAATCATTTCACTTATGGTTCCATTTTTATTCTTTTAACTTAAATTTTTATTTGCATGCTTTTCTTTTTAAATGTGTTCTCTTTTGCTCATAGTATGTTTAAAATATTTTATTCTTTTTTTTTTATTCTTTTTTTTTTTTAACTCTCAATCTAGTGCTGGGCAGGGTTTATGATCTAGAAGTAACACAGCTGTGGTGAATGCATACACGTGGAACATCGGATACTTTTTTTTTTCCTTCTAGCCATCTCTGCATTTATCTTTCTGACTGCTTAGCAAGTCATTCATTATCTTCAATGTTTTTCTCCAAAAATAAGTAACTGGGCTAAGACAGAGATGGAAGAATGACAACCCCTTCCCAGGGCTCTAAGCTTCCTGCTTATGCAGGCACCATATTTGAAATCCTAGAATGAATGTCTCTTTGTAAAGAGTTACATCTTCTAAAAACTTATGGTCTCTGACATATAACTCATCTATAGAAAGGGTGGAGATCGGGCAGAAAATGCCTCTTCTTCCTCCAATTTTCTCCATTGCTTTAAACCATGAATCCCATTGCTTGAACCAGAAACCAATGAGAAATCCACGCAAGCTTTGTGCATTCCATCTCCAAACCATGGCCCATATTTTTCCTCTTCTCATCAATTCTTCTTCTCACCTGGGCTATTCCCACATCATCCCAACTTTGCTTCTCATCTTGATTCCTTCTATCTATTCTCCGTGTAGCACGCAATGGGGTCACATCACTCCCTACACGAAACCTGTCAATGATTTCTCAATGCCTCTCAAATAAAACCAGAGCTATTTACGGAAGCCTCCACCATGTGGCATGGTCCTCACCTGTCTCTTCCGCCTCAGCTTGTTCCCTCAGCCTCCTCCCTCACACCAATCCTTCGGTTCCTTGGCCATGCCAAGGTCTCTCTCACCCCCAAACCTTCATACATGTGAGTCCCTCTTTCTGGGGTACTTGCTCCCCTACTCTGTGCAATGCTGGTTCTTTCTTATCTTTCAAGTAGAGTGACCAACCATACTGGTTTGCCTGGGACTAAAGAGACTCCTGGGATGCAGGACTTTTAATTTTAAAACCAAGAAAGCCCTGATCAAACTGGGTCAAGCCGATCACCTACGTTCAAGTCTCAGCTACTGTACCAGTTCCTCAGCAAGGCTTTCCTTGCCTGCTGTAGCCAAAGCGGACTGCTCCCCTGACCGTCCTCCCAAGATCCCGTTATTTCTCATTTGAACATCCTGTTTCCCCTGTAAGGAGGACTTAGTTCACTTGGAAATTATTTTACTTTATGTATGTCTTTACTGGCTTTTCTTTTTCTCCTTCCCTGACTAAAATTATGGGGTGCCATCACACCTGTCTCATTCCTTGTGAGATCCCAGTGCCTAGCACTGAACCCAGAAAGAAAATAAGAGAAAGGAAAGATAAAGGAGCTCCCCTAGTGTAGTGCAGGCTTACTTTTATGAGGAACTACATAGTGGTTGTCTGTCCTACAAACAGCCATAGAATGCAGCAGTGCATTCTTTACAACCCTACTTCTATGCATATTTTTTTCCTGGATTCATGTCCGCTTTCTATGAAATTACTAACAAATCCTTTTGTTGAATGAGTTTTGTGTGTTAATTTTCTTTGCTGTCCTCCCTTTGTATTCCCTTCACAGTGTCAAGGAGTTCCTGAAGAGGTATTTGATTTCTTTTAATGCAGAAATGCATAAACCCCAAAATGGCTCCAGGGGCCAAGGCAGTGACATACAGGAATAAAACAGGCTCAGTGAAAGAAAAATCACCTGATGGAAGTCATAACCAGACTTGCCTTATTTTTACGGAACTATGGCAAAAGCACATAATCCACACATATTTGTATAACATTGCAAATTTTATTTTGCAAATGAAATGGATCACAGATAGAAAAATTAAATATTTAGTTATCCTGAATGCTGCCAGAAGTTTTTTTTTGTTTGTTTTTTGTTTGTTTGTTTGTTTGTTTGTTTTGAGACAGAGTTTTGCTCTTGTGCTCTTGTTGCCCAGGCTGGAGTGCATGCAGTGGCGTGGTCTCGGCTCACTGCTACCTCCACCTCCGAGGTTCAAGTGATTGTCCTGCCTCAACTTCCCAAGTAGTTGGGATTATAGGCATGCGCCACCACGCCTGGGTAATTCTATTTATTTATTTATTTTTTTTAGTAGAGGTGGGTTTCACCCTGTTGGTCAGGCTGGTCTCGAACTCCTGACCTCAGGTGATCTCCCTGCCTTGGCCTCAGGTAATGCTGGGATTACAGGCGTGAGCCACTGCGCCCGGCCGAGGGTTTTTTTTTTTTTTTTTTTTTTTTTTTTTACACAATCTATATACGTATAGAAAAGTGTTGTTTCTTTTTTTAACTGATATAAGAGAGCAGATGTTCCTCCCAAGACCCCAACCTTTGGGTTTCAGCAGGGGAAAAAGATTTAACATTCAATCCATTTCAAACCTTAGGCCAATGCAATAACAACGGTTAAATATCAGATTTTTGAAGAAAATGCTCATTGCCCTGTTTATCTGCCACCTTCTATGCTATTCCCATTCATAGTGGCACCTGGAGACAGAAGGATTCATGTGATTTTGTGCCAGGAGAAGTCATGTAACATCTGTTCTTCCATCATTGCTATCCCAAGCAGCCCAGTAGAGGGAATGTGTCCTCTTTCCGGGTCCACCAGGGGGTGAACTGTGTCAAGTCCCCCTGCTGGGAATTCTTGCTCCCCTCCCATCTCTCTCCATCCGGGAAATTTAACAGTCTCTGTTTTAATTTTCAAGGGCGCGGGAAGAATTGAAAAGGCAATCACTCCAGTGGAAATTCTAAGGAACTCTTTTCATTGGCCAGAGGTCCTGGAGAAGGTAGGGGTTCCTCCTGGGTTCAAAGTCCCCTTCTTCCACACTCCTTTGGATTCCATGTTTGGATCCCCTTCCACGTACTTTTTCTCTCTTGTGTGGAAGTTTTCTTTCTTCTCCTGTCTCTCTCTCTCTAAATAAATAAATAAATAAATAACTTTTCTGCAACATTTTTTGGGTCTGGTATTTACTTTACAAGCTTACCATGCAGCTGCCGTGGTCCCCTCTCTCATCCTTGAGAGGGCGAGGGACCAAGAACCTACAATATTCTCTCTGGGGAGCTGTGCCTCCCATGCACCCCAAAACCTGGTTACAGTATCTGATGTTAGGTCTGCTGGAGAATAACTGGCTGATAGTGTCCCTGGGCTTTCTGCGGGGATCTACTCCTGCCTTATAGGTGATGCACGTGCGGCCTCTTCTCTATGAAACAGTAAGTGGATGGGGAGTAGAGGGGGGTGTGGGAGGGACTGGCACCTCATGTTAATCAGGCCTCCCTTAGCTATTGCCTGACTATAGACCCAAATCTCTTCCACGTCCATGTAGACCCACACAGCCAGTCAGTCTCTCTCCAATATCTGCTGTGGGGAAACCCGACCCTCCCAATGGCAGGGGTGATGACAAACCCCCTGCCTTTGCATCTGAAACAGAGAGGCTTGGAGTTTAAATTAGAGCTACTCTCTTCCTGGTAACACCCAGCAACGGTCTTGGCTGTGCTGGCTCACCCTACTTTGGCACGGAGCCTCGTCTCCTCCAGAATCTCAATCTGCAAGCAGGGAAAGCCACTCTGTCTCCAAGTTATCTAACCTCCCACTCTCCATGGCTCAGAAGCTTGAGTACGACATATTGTTATTGGATTGACCCAAGATTTTTTCTGTCCTCCTGATTCTCTGTCCCTGACTTTCCCACAGCACCAGAACTGGGAGGGTCAGGTTTCTATCACCACCACCCTCTTCTGGCCCCATCATCTGGAAACCCAGCTGAAGCATCTTCTTTCCATGAGCTACACCATCTGAATTTCCAGGTCTGAAAATAGGAAGCCCCTTCTCTCTCACCAATGACTGGATTGTAAGCCTTGCTGTCAAGCTCAAAGAACTTCAGAGTTGGAATGTTACCTTATTCTCTCTCACGTGGCTTCTGTAATAGATCTGAATCTCCCCCAAGGCTAAGGGAGATTGTCGTGTACCTGGAAAGGCACAGAAATGCTTCCCTGTTAGATGACATTTTCTTTTTAAGATTTCTTATTTCTTCAATTTGAAGCTAAAACCTCACACATTTTCTTCCTCACCAACCCATCAGTGTTAGGTCTCGTGTTTCTTATTCAGTTTATAACACAGAATTTAGCCTTAAGTCCTTTATGTAGGAGAGAGATTTATTTTTATACATAGTGAAAACAGCTGATAACAAGTATAGGTACTTCCAAATATGGATACAATCTTTGCACAATGATTTTCATATCTAGGCTAACCACTCTTAAGATATTTATAAAATTCTGCTCTTCTAAAATAACTGTTTCTTTTTTATGATCTCGTTTAACAACTGTTTAGTAACTTCTGCTTTTTTAGTAGCAATTTTTCCACACTGTCAATATTAAGTTAGATGATAAAAAGAATAGTCTTAACTAATTTTCGTAAAGTTTGAAATCAGGCAAATTTTTTGAAATTTTGTCCACAGCTTCACAAATATACTTCATACCATGATTTCTATTTTTGGAAACTGACTTCAGTTTAGCAAAGTGGGTCAAATTATTTGCCAGTTGATTTCCCTCAAGACACAATTTCACTAGGAATGAGTGGATTACACAATGTGTTTATATAACCACCTATGAATACCCATGAAGGGGTATAGTCCAAATGTGATGTATTAAAATGTCAATCAAAAAACCAAGTCTGATCCAATCTTCCTGGTTATCTAAGGGAGGTTTAAAAAAATTAATTTTTTTAAATTAACATTTCAAGAAATCTGTTTAACATTTGGCAGAACTAAGTCAATTGCTTTGACCACTTGTGCAGCCAATTTATTAAGGAGTGCATAAAACTGTGCATAGACTGAGCAATGTGGCCATATTTAGCTTACAGTGATACATTCATAGTGTTCTCCATGTTTTTATTTTAAGGAGAAATCATTCCTTGTCACTGTAACAAATATGCATTATATTCTTGCAAAATATTTTGTTTTTGAATTTAAGTTTTATAACAAGTCCAGCATTGACACCAATCATTGCAGGGGAATCATCATTTTCGTTGATTTATATTAAAAAGCTTGAGACTTTTTGAAACACAGTAGTAAGTGGATTAAAAAGAGGTCCAAGGACTGAGCCCTGGGCCACTCTATCTCCAGAGATGAAGCCAGCAAAGGGACTGACAAGCGAGGCAGAGGGAAACTGGGAAGTAAAGTCAAATGCTGTAAGGAGGGAGGGAGGTACAAATGACATGAATTGTTGCTCATAGATCCAAGGATGGAACCATTATGCCGATGGGCTCTGATGGCTCACTGCTCCACCACGCCACTGCTGCTTTCATCTCACCATCAGGTCCCTTTTCTTCACATCTCCCACGCACACTTTGCTTTTGCCGTACTGATCCTGATGCTCCTCGAGCAGACTCCTGCTTCAGGGCCTTGCACTTGCTGTTCCCTCTGTCTAGAATGCTTTTCCCCCAGATGTCAACATGGCTCACTCTCTTCCTTTAGGTTTCTGCTCCAGTGTCATTTTATTAGCGAGGGCTTCCCTGACTAGCCCTGCTAAAAGAACACCACTAGCCACTGAGCAGTGACTCTATTTCTATATCTCACATATTAATGTCATAACTATCACCACATTATAGATTTATGTATTTATAATGTGACAGGCATTATCATTATTATCGTAGTTGTGGGAGGGACTCACAGGGCGGCCCCTGGAGTGTCGTGTTCATTTGTGCAGGGTTTGGCTGGGGCTGCTGTGCCACCTGCACCTCATCCCCTGCTGCTACAGGGAAAATGCAGAAAGGAGGCATGGCCAGGGGGCGCACTCCACGGAGCCCACAGAAGCGGGGGAACAAACAAGAGCCCTGCCCTTTTTGAGTTGGCAGGGCAGAGAGCTCTCCAGAGGCAACTGCAGTCACCCAAGCTGCAGCTGCCACCAGGGCACTCCTGTGCTCTTGGGAGTCAGGAGCAGGCAGGAACCCCACCATCCCAGGCACAGCTACAGCTACCCAGGCTGCGGCTGCAGATCCAGGCATCTCTGCACTCTTGGAGGCCTGGGAAGCCACCCCCTCCTTCCCCTGCAGGCTAAGAAGTGCCTGCTTCCACTGCCTGGCTTCTCCCAGCTGTCAGCATCTGCTCCAATCTCAGACCAAAGATGGGACCAAGCCCAGGTGCTGTCACAGCCCAGCCAGGTGTGCACACATGCGGGGAGGCATCAACACACCAGTCCCATGCTGCCTTGGCGCCCTCTGGACTTTGGGCATTGACAAACACAGGAGGGAGGATGAGTGGGGGACTGAAGAAAGCCCAATGCCAGCCTGCAGGTGCTCCTTGGCATGAACAGCCTGAGTGCCATGAAAAGTGGCAGGAGGCACACAGGATCCTGGGTAGGAGGGGGTGGGTCCCTGGTGAAGCCCCACTTTCAAGCCAGGGATGGCCTGAAGCCTGGGGTCAGGCCGCCAGGGACCTAAGGGGGAATTTGTGGTGCTTTTCCCTGGGCCCACCAATTGCTGCCCATGGACCAATCAGCAGACACTTCATCCTCTCTGAGACCCATAAAAACTCCAGACTCAGCCAGAGTCAAAGAGAGGACAGAGAGAATGGAAAGACAATGGGGAGATGACAGGAGGACAAAGAGATGACCTGCCTGCAGAGAGGATCCACCCACTCCAGGGCCTTCTCTGTGCTGAGAGCCGCAGAGATGACAGAACAACCTGCCTGCAGAGAGGTGCTACCTGTGTGCTGAGTGCTAAAGATATGACAGGATGACCTGCCTGCAGAGGGAGCTACCCTCTCTGCTGAGAGCTGAACACTCATTGGGTTACCTGGCTATGGAGAGGAGCTGCCCACTGTGGGTCTCCTCTGAGCTGTTCTATTGCTTAATAAAACTCCTCTTCATCTCACTCACCCTCTACTTGTCTGTATACCTCATTCTTCCTGAACATAGGACAAGAACTTGGGACCCACCGAACAGTGGGGCTAAAAGAGCTGTAACACAAATAGGGCTGAAACATGCCCTGCTTACCACTTTGCAGGCAAAAAGGAGAGAAGAGCTGCAGCCCTTCAGGGAGCCCAGACCTGGGAGTGCCCTGAGCCAGGGCTGTGATTCCCTCTTTGGATCCCTGCAGCTCCTGGAGTCTCCAAGCTTCTAGGCCCCACCAAGTTCTCCAGTGCCAGCTGTGGAAGCAGCTTTTGATGACCTAGTCCAGATGCAGCCTCACAGGGAGCCAGCGCCCACACCAGCACCTGAAGCTGCCCACCCCACAGCAGCAGCTGGTATGCCTGGCTATGTGCAGTGCCTGGACCCCATGCTCACTCACACACTCCTCATTACTACATGCCTGGTTCTTCCTTGGCAGGCATGGGATCCAGGCCAGTAGCATGAGCTAAGTTCAGTCTGCCAGGCCAACTGGGTGGAACAAGCCCAGTGGGCCAGAGCAAAACTCAGGCAAAGGCGCCACTGGCCACAGAGGTTTCCAGCTGGTGAAGTGACACCCCAAGGATCCCGTAATACAATAAGCATTTGTAGCCATCACCCCAGTGTGCAGATTGAGTGGAAAAGAGAAATAGCATGCCCTCACTAGAGCTTCTATATGCACAGAGACCATAGACTTTGGAAACAGCATCCCTGGCATCTTTGTTTCAGAATGATATTAAAACACTGAACCAAGTCAAATAAGGGGACATTTGCAACTTTGCTGACTCATTTGTCAAGAATAAAAAAGTATACAGGCAAATTTGAATGAAGGCCGGTCACAGTGGCTCACTCCTGTAATCTCAACAATTTGGGAAGACGAAATGGGAGAACCACTTGAGCCCAGGAGTTCAAGACCAGTCTGGGCAATATATCAAGATGCCTGTAGTCCCAGATACTTGGGAGGCTGAGGTTGGAGAATTGCTTGAGCTCCAGGAGATTGAGGGTGCAGTGAGACTTGATCACACCACTGAATTCCAGACTGGGTAACATTGTAAGACCCTGTCTCAAAAAGTATATTAAAAAAGCAAATGGAGAGAATGTGAGGAGAATCATCTGTGAAGGGAATTGGAAGGTCTTTTACAATTTCTAATAAGACAGAGGGCCCTGAGAAAACATCTGTATAGAGAAAGAATGATTAGAGCATCCTCTCTAATAATAATAATAGTCACAGGAATGTGTGTAAATGTACAGGCGACAAGATAGTATCGATAAGTTGAATATGCCTGTAACAAGTTGAATGTGCCTTATTCTTAAGGCTTCCTGAAAATAAAAGCCTAACATAGTCATCTACCTGCATGGGGAGAATAGGGTGGAATTAGAAGTGCAGATAGGTTGTAATTAGAGGCTTTAGTGGCTGACAATCACTAAGCATCTGTTAAAAGATTAAGTGGGCCGGGCGCGGTGGCTCAAGCCTGTAATCCCAGCACTTTGGGAGGCCGAGGTGGGTGGATCACGAGGTCAAGAGATCGAGACCATCCTGGTCAATATGGTGAAACCCCGTCTCTACTAAAAATACAAAAAATTAGCTGGGCATGGTGGTGCGTGCCTGTAATCCCAGCTACTCAGGAGGCTGAGGCAGGAGAATTGCCTGAACCCAGGAGGCGGAGGTTGCGGTGAGCCGAGATCGCGCCATTGCACTCCAGCCTGGGTAACATGAGTGAAACTCCGTCTCAAAAAAAAAAAAAGATTAAGTGAATGGTAAAATTAGAAAATTACAGCCTCCATCAAGGAATGCAGCCCTGCCAAGATCTTGAGACCCATTTCAGACTTATAACCTCCAGAACTGTGAGCTAATAAATGTGTGTTGTTTTAAGCTGCTAAATGTGTGGTTATTTGTATGTACAATAATTTTTATTAGAAAGAATATACAATTAAGTGCAAAAAGTACACTCATCTTAAGTGTACAGCTTGAAGAGTTGTCTTCCACATGTCCCAAACTGTGACCTGTCCATCTGGCTAACTAGCTAGACATTGGTGGTTGCCATGACCTCCTCCTTAAGTTTGATAATTTGCTAGAATGGCTCACAGAACTCAAGAAAGGGCTTTACTTACAATTACCAGTTTATTTTAAAGGATGCCACTTAAGACCAACCAGATGAAGACATACACAGGACAAAGTATGAGGGTGGAGCTCAGAGGTTCCGTCCTGCTCCAGGTGCTCTGCCCTCCCAGCACACCCATGTGTCCACCAACCCAGAAGTCCTCCAAGTCCTGTCAGTTAGGGATGTTATGGAGGTTCTATCAGGTAGGCATGATTGACTAATCAGTGGTCCCCATCCTTTTTGGCACCAGGGACCGGTTTCGTGGAAGACAGTCTTTCCACAGATGGGGCGTATGGTTTCAGGATGATTCAAGTGCATTACATTTATCATTCAGCTCTTATAAGGATGACGCAACCTAGACCCCGCGTATGCTTGGTTCAAATAGGGTTCACACTCCTGTGAGAATCTAATGCTGCTGATGATCTGACAGGAGGCGGAGCTCAGGAGGGAGTGCTTGCTTGCCCGCAGCTCACCTCCTGCTTTGCAGCCCACTTTCTAACAGGCCACAGACTGGTACTGGTCTGCAGCCCGGGGATTGGACTAAATCATGGGCCACTGGTGACTGAACTCAATCTCCAGCCCTTCTTTCCTCTCCAGAGGTTGAGGGAGGGAGGGAGGGAGGGAGCGTTAAAATTTCCAACCCTGTAATCAGCCATGTGATTCCTCTGGTAACCACCAGCCTCTGAGAGTCACCTCATGAAAACAAATTCAGATATGATTAAATAACATACAATAATTAATATAAATAACAAAAGACATTTCTCCAGCCTTTATCATCCAGGATTTTACAAGGGTTTAGGAGCTATGTGCCAGGAACTGGAGATGAAGATCTAATACATGTTTCTTCTATTCTTAATGTGTCACAATATCACAGCCTCAAAAAGTAATCTCTATTCTGACTTTTATCAATGTTGGTTAATTTTGCCTTACTTTACACTTCACGTAAGTAAAATCATATGATTAATTTCTGCAAGGTAGTAATTTGAAAGAAGTCAGAAGTACTTTTTATTCCTGGCAATCTTTCTTACCCCCTTAGCCCCTTCAGAGAAGAGTGAAGAACCCAGCTGTAAAAAAATCAATGTCTACTTTAGAGATAATAATTATGAAAGCCAATGTTTTTGTTATCCAGTGCCAAGTTTTATTGGGAGAAGAGAGGAATGTTAAGTTTAGCTGAGCCAAAGCTAGAGGACTATGCCAAGCTTGTCTGACCCATGGCCTCTGGGCTGCATACAGCCCATGACAGCTTTGAATGCCACCCAACACAAATTAATGAACTTCCTTAGAACATTGAGAGTTTTTTGTGATTTTTTAAAGCTCATCAGCTATCGTTAGTGTTATTAAATTTTATTTGTGGCCCAAGACAATTCTTCATCTTCCATTATGGCCCAGGGAAGCCAAACGATTAGAATATAGCTTAGAGTTCATTTTAAAAGTTAACTAGACTTCCTGTCTCTGAACTTCTGATATTTTCCTTACAGGCCCCTGAATAACTGCACAGACCATTCGTCACGGTGTGAGTCCGTACATCACCAGGTGTCCTACTCAAACTCCGTCTATAGGAAAGACTGCCCTTTGCCACTGTCTTTCAAGGCTATACTGGTTTCAGATTTGCATTGCATTCCAAAGGCTTTTCCTACCCAAATTCTGCTTCCTTCCTCCTCTATCTCTCATGGGATTACTTCTTCCCCTTCTCATCCAACCTCTTCCACTCTTACTTCTGTCTCAGCACCTGCTTTCCAGAGAAACCAGCTGACCTCTTTATACCTTTGGAGGAGTCATGTTTAGAGGAATGGAAAAAGAGCTATGTGCATGTGCAGGGTGAGGCTGTATGGAGAGAATTACAGTAACTGCTTTATGTCATGGGGTAGGTGATGAGAACTAATACAAGAGGAAGAATTCAGAATGAGAATGGATAAAACAATGTAAGTCTTCTCCTCTACTCTCAAGAATTTGGGGGGAAATTGGTAAGGCCAGCAGCTTTTCCACAGAAAGCTGTACAAGACTGGAGTTACTTTATTTGCATACCAAAGCAAAGGGCAACCCAGAAGGCTGGAGAATTCCTGATATAGTGCATGTTAAATGCAGCAATAAGTTAGAATGATACATCTGGGAAGAGTATGAGTAGGAAGGAAAGAAAACAGCATGGATTAGAAGTGCAAACTCTGGGTTTGAATCCCATCTCTGCTATCCTGCTTGGTTGTGTCACTCTGGCTAATTTACTTCACCTTTTTGAGCATCAGAGTCTTCATCTGTAAAGTGGTGATAACAAAAGAAACTATCTCATAGGGTTAGGGTGAGGTTGAAATAAAACAATTCTTGAAAAGTACTTAACCAAGTTCCTGGCCTAGACTACATATTCTGTAAATGGTTGTTATTTTATTAAATTCTAGGAGGCTCACATGTGTGTCACTTCCCCAGGAATAATGATAGTGGGCATTTTCACAGAAGAATTGCGAGCAGGTGGTTAAAAACTATGCCCACCCAAACTGTACCCTCTTGCCCCTTACAAACAAATTTACAAGTCCACAAAATACTCCAGTATGCTATTCATCTGTCAGGGAAGACAGGTGATATTAAAGAAGCAAGACCGGGGTTTTTTACTATTCTCTCACACGTAGATGTAGTGTTGCTGTAGTTCAAGCAGAGCTTGCAGTTATAAGCACTTTCAGAAAGGGCTTAGTTACTAAATGCATTAGAAATAATGTACTATTTCTACCCTACCGGTACCACGTGGCATATTAAACAATTTATATAACCTTACTCATGGTTATACTGAACTCTTAACATAGTATTACTTCAATGGTTATTTAGACTTGTGGATATGCTGCAATCAGAAACGGGGACTTCCAAATTGCTTAACCCCTATTCAAGGATAGTTGGGGGAAGCCCAGATTTTTTTTCTGGGTTTTTATGGTTTTTTATTTGCAGCTGTGTTATTGCAACAGCAACCGTATTGGTGCTGTGAACTTATGTAACTAAGAGAAAAAGTATAACACCAAGTGAAATGTATGAGAGGCCCCCTGAGAACCTGCATTCCATTCCAATACCCCGGCTTCTGCCCTGTTGCTTCTCATCTCAAATCAAAGTCTCCACATGGTGTTCCCCTTTGCGTAGGCCTCGGCATCCATTCCCTGATGAGCAACTTCAGATAAGGGGTGTATCTTGTTTCCTCAGCCCTCCGGGGTTCTCCTCCTGAACTGTCATGAATGGTGAGTACCTTGAAGACAGTAGTCCTATACCTGAAGTGGGTCAAAGACCTCCAAGCAGGAGCAACCCTTACACTGTGTTAACAGTTTGCTTAACTTAGTGATTTCTCACCCTGGTACTGTCCTAATATACAAGTGTAACTTTTTTTGAGGTTTCGTTATGAACCAGGAACTGTCCTAAGGTATTTACATAATTAAAATATGTAACATTTCACATAGGATTTTGAATATGCAAATTTTCATCATGATTGAATGTAATGTAATCCTTATATTAACCCTATGTACTATATTATTCACATGCCCATTTTACTGATAAAGAAATGGAGGCTATGCTAAGTAACTGGTTGATGGTCATCTAACCAGGAAGGAGTCACTTTGCGGCTAACCTGCCTCTCAGTGATAACTCCCTGGAAGAGATGAAACTTCTTGGAGACACCCACAGCCATTATTCTGCTCCTTCTAGTATCATAACAGACCCTAAGAATGTGGCTGAACGTTGGTCTCTTTTTCATACTTGTCCTTAGTTTGTACTTCTGAAACAAGTGTGCAGTCTTTTTTTAAATCAAAGAAAAATAAATATATATTTAAAAGTAAAATATATCACATTAATCTACAAGTAAGATCTTCTGGTCAGTTTTTTTATTCCCAAAAGCACTTAAGGCCAGATGTGGTGGCACATGCCTGCAATCCGAGCACTTTGGGAGGTTAAGGCAGGAGGATAGCTTGAGCTCAGGAGTCTGAAACCAGCCTGGCCAGCATGGTGAAACTCAACACTCAGAGTGTACCAGCTGAATCTAAACCACATTTATTCCTTGAATGAATTATCAGCATCTTCCCATCATATTTTCAATTTCAACTCTTGCCCTTTGCAGTCCACTCTTCACAAAGCAGCCTAAAAGAATTTAAAAGTTGTAAATCTAACCATGTTACTTCTCTGTTTATAATCTACTGATAGCATTCTCTTGCACTTAGAGTAAAACACAGACTCCTTCTCTGCCTCTGTGATGTCTTCTACCACTTTCCCCATGGTTTATCAAGCACAAGACATACTGTGCTCAATCTATGCACTTTCTCTTTGTATAGGCTGGAATATGCTTATTTTGTGCCTTGTTTCACTTCATCATTGCACTTTTAATATCTGCAATTGTGTTCATCATTTACAGACTATCTCTCTCACACTAGAGTGCAAACTCCATAATAGTGGAGATCTTACCTGTCTTACTCACCTAGCAGTGAAAAAACACCTCGTGGGATCTAATAAATACAGGTCTCTTGAACCAGTAAATGAATGAGTTAACCTATTACTCCTGGTACAAGCCAGTTCTCTACTATGTAATTCACTATAAGAAACTTCCGGAATGAATAATCTATGACCAATGCTTTCCTTTTTTCACCATTCTTCCCCATTTTCTCTGTAGTGTAACTTCTCCCTTCAACATTCTTTTGAAACTGCTGCCCTAAAGGTCACCATGGTGCTTTAATGACCAAACAAAACCATCTTTTTTAATATCTCAGCTACCTTAACCTTTGTGCATTTGACATTGCTGACCACTTCCCTTTTCTTGCAGAATCTCTCATCTCTCTAGGATTCCGAGTCACTTATTCTGCAGACCAAATCTTTACCAACTCTTTTGCTGGCTCCTCTTTCTACTCCTGATCTCCATTCACAAGTCTTCCCAGGTATCCTGACACAAAGCTGTATCAATTTATCAATTCTCCATATTCGTTTTTGGTGAACACATCCCCTAGGACTTCAGCTGTTACTTCTTTGCTTATGAGTCTAAATCAATCTGTGCATTGTCACCCTCTCCCCTTACCTTCAAACTCATGTTCCAAACCCATCCTCGTGCTATGACTTTTCTTTTCCTGTTAAGAAACTGCTCTTTCCAAAGAATGGAGAACACCTCTTAACTCTCACCATCTTATTGCAATCTGTAGATTCTTCCTTTGAAATGATTCTATTCATCCTTCTTTCTACTGCTGACACTCCTGTTACCTCCTGTAGAGATCTACTACAGGAGTCTACTAATTAATTTTCCCATCTCTTGAGTCACCTTTTGATATGGTTTGCCTGTGTCCCCACACAAATCTCATCTTGAATTGTAGTTCCCATAATCCTCACTTGTCATAGGAGGGACCCAGTGAGAGGTAATTGAATCATGGGGGCGGTTCCCTCATGCTACTGCCATAATAGTAAGTTCTCACAAAATCTGATGGTTTTGTAAGGGACATCCCCCTTTGTTTGGCTCTCATTCTTCCTCTTCCTGCAGAAATGTGAAGGAGGACATGCTTGCCTCCCCTTCTGCCAAGATTGTAAGTTTCCTAAGGCCTCTCTATCCCTGCAGAACTTTTAAGCCTCTTTTCTTTGTGAATTACCAGTCTTGGGAAGTTCTTTTGCTTGTTTTTGCTTTTTATTATGCAAATTTTCAAATAAAGAAAATGAAAAGAATAGCACCATGAACAATTATATCTACCTAGGTTCAACAATTGTTAATAGTTTGCTTTTTCTCTTTTTCTATTTTCCATCTTAAAATAAATTATGGACATTTAAACCTTTCACTCTTAAACACATCCCCAATTATCACAACTAAAAAAATTAGCAATAAAACCTGAAGAGCACTCCTACCTGGTTCTTTCAGTTAAGGCCTGGCAGGAAGCAGGTGGTGTGCTGGAGCCAGCTCACTGGGGAGAGATGAGTAAAGAGCAATTGACAAGGATGGACAATTAGGGAAACAGCTGTCACCAGCTATTGGCTTGCAGGGCAGAAGAAAAAGTTTTCCAGAATTCACAGAAGCAGCTGGGTGGAGCTTGCTGGCCGCCTACCTGGAGCAGTGACTTGTGGTGGAGGCACAAAATCCACCTGAGCACCTGCAAGTATAAAAGAAATAAACCCCCAACCTCTCCCTCTCCCAGGGGCTGCCTTCCTCCAGGTGCACCAGTCAACCAACCCACTGGAAACAAAGCTTCTGCTAACTAAGGTTGAACAATGGTGTCAACATCTTAGATTCCAATGTTCAAGAGGAGGAAGCATCAAGCATAGAAGAAAGATGTAGGCTGGGAGGCTAGGCCAGTCTCACCTTTTCACGTTTCTCTGCCTACTTTATATCTGCTGGCAGATGATTAGAGGGTGCCCATTCAGCTTGAGGGTAGGTCTGCCTTCCGTAGCCCACTGACTCAAATGTTAGTCTTCTGTGGTAACACCCTCACAGACACACCCAGGATTAATCCTTTGCGTCCTTCAATCCAATCAAGTTGACACTCAGTATTAACCATCACAAGTCCACCCGTTATAAACTTGAACCCATACACATCTCCTGAGTTCATACATAATCTTCAAATAAAGACAATAATAAGGTCATAATTATATCTAACATAATACAAGTGTCCGTGGTACAACTGGAAATGCACCAGTCCCCAACCCAAATACAATTACATAAAGTTAACAGTACTTAAATGTTGATGTGACGTCAATAAACCTTATGTCACATGATAAAGGAAAAGGAAATAAAATGAAGATATTTTCTTACTACAAGTGTACACATACACAAACGTGTTTTAACAAAAGAAGGAGGAAATACTCAGGACAGTTATACAGTCCTCGTTTTTGCAGCTGGTCACATGGTCGTAGCTGGTATTGACGACTACCTTCTTTTACTACCCATTCTGTATCCTCTTTGCCTTCAGCAAGCACCTCAGCAGGCCATGGTTTTTTCTCTGGTGGAGTGACCCAAACCTTCATTCCTGAAGAGTCAGGGCTATTTGTAGTCCTGCCTGGATTGGGCTGTTGTGGTTTCCCATTGACCTTAATCACAGGCTGTGATAATACTAAGAGATGCCCTAATGGAGCTCCTGTATTCCATGCACACTCTTCCTTACTTTGGTTGTGAAGTAGCAGACTGATTTCATCTTGATAGTCTGGGTCAATCACCCCAAGCAACACTAAACTGGAAGTTAAGATTGGCCCCTGGAAACTTTGGGATCCTCCAACCTTTAAGTCAACAGGCTAAGAAGGGAAGTTCTTTATAGCAGCATGAGAATGGACTAATACACCTTCCTCCAAGCCAGCTACGCCCAGGTCCCCTTTTAATAAATGGCTCCTCATTGCCTACAAAGAAAAAAGGCAAAGCTCAGGTCCTTTAGTTATTTTTTCAGCACAAATAGTGCCTAAAGCCAGTTTTCTAGACTTTCCTCAACATTTTCACTTTCTTACTTTTTTACGGTATTTTCTAGAAGTGAAGGTATAATTCCATAACAGTGATCATCTATGCAGTTCAGTAGCATTAATCTTTATAAACAGATGCTAAGCCCCAGAAGGCAGGATTGGGTCTTCACTTTTCTGCACCTGTGTAATACAGCCAGCTCAGGAGATGTTCAATGAACATTTGTTTTTTCAATTTCTTTTGACACATAAATCTTCCACATCCATTATTTGCAGAGAAGAAGAATCAGAAAATAAAAGTGAACAATTACATTAATAAATATGAAATCACTGCAAATTCTAACAATATTAACAGTTATGTGTATGATCAACCGAAAATGTTTATTTTTTCTCTTGCTGACAAAAACGTTTTTTCAAGTGTAGATTAAAACTTCAACTAAATTTTCAACTGCAGAATGTTTCTTTTATCCTTAAGTACTCCCTTGGTTTCCTGTTTCATCTAATTATTACCTATTTGTTTCTTTCCCCCACACAATCAGGCTTCTTGAAAGAAGAGTCTACCCTCCTGTTTGCCTTTAGGGAATACACTCTACAGGTTGCTCTCACATTTCTTCAATCACCACACAGTGGACTGTCAATGTATACTGAATACATGAGAGAATGGATGCATGGGCTCTTGTTTCCCTGGGAATTCTCACCTGTTCTTACCACTTCACACCCACAGCCATGACTCTTCCGTGTAAAATTCCATTGTGGCCTTTCTCCGTTGCTCCAGTCCTGTAGATCTCTAACTGCTACTGGGCATTCACTCCTGGATTCCTAACTGGAACTTTCAATTCAGTGTTTCCTTATCTAAATCCATCATCCTTTCCCCTAACAAAGTTGCTCATTTTGTGTTTGCTATACTCATCAATGAAATGGCCACCATCCAGGTCACTAAGTCCTAAATTAACAGTCTTCTTAGAATCTTTTCTCTCTTGCTGGCTTTTCCTGTTAAGTGGCTTTTGAATCTCTCTTACCTTTTTCATCCTATTCATCCTTTAAAGCTGTGCTCCGTTACCATCATTTCCAGGAAGCCCTCTCTGAACAGTCCATTTGTCCTCACTCATCTGCCCATCACAGCACTTAGCAACCAGGGGATGCTGACATCATTAATTTAGGAGCTCTCTTCTCCCCAAGAAGGACGGGTTCTTGAGGGAAGAGGGTAAGGCTTGGTTACCTTCCATCTTAGCACAGTTCTGACATAGGGTGGAGCTCTAAACATTTGTGGAGCTGTCAGTCGAACTTAACTCCTACCTGCCTTACCTTCCCTGCTATGATTCAAACCTAATCATCTCTTACCTGAATTATGACAACAGGTGTGACTGCTGTTATTCTCCCAGGGATGCCTAGCTCCAAACCACCTCCACGATGTGGAGGTCAGAATGAGCTTAGAAAACTCTAATGTGAATATGTCATGGAGAGGCCAAAGAGCAAGAGACTTGCCAAGAGCACACAGCTGATTAATAACAATAGGAAACGCTACTGATTCCCTATCACCAAGCCTTAAATGCAACCAAGGACTCCAATCCAGCCAATTCTATCCGTAACTATCCATAAAAGATTTTTCAGAGTCAGAAGATTGCAAAAATGAGTTTATACTAAATTCCTTAAGCAGCAAAATAAAAGTTAGATGCTGCCATCCCTAGTATCTTCAAATGTGCATTGTTTCCCTAATAAAACACTGTTCACTTAAGAATTAAAGAAGAACTCCCTATGACTGTCCTCAAAGAAAATATGAACAAGTTCAAATCTCCTCAAGTGAATTTACACCTGCTGTGGCAATCCCAGCACCTTACAACTTTGCAGGAAAAGGGGAAGGAGGCACAACGGAAAGCATGTGCTATTTATCCAACTGCATCACTCACTAACAGGAAACACATGGCCAAACTAAGGCAGTAAGTCTTCTGGCCTTACGATGGCCTAGGTAACCCAAAGACAAGACAAGCAGAAAGTTATTTCCCTTGTTTGTCCAGACATTGATGATTAAGGAAAACCCACACAACGATATTAGATTTGCCAATCTCCTGAATTACTACTCAACCAGAGTCCAATGAAGAGGATGTGGAAAATTCTAAAAAGATTCTGACATTTCCAGTTGTTGGGCATTGAGATGAGGGGTCTAAAGAAGAAAAGTAGACATTAATGAAGATTTCAGAGGCTAGGATGATGAATGAGTTCACTTCTGCTGCCTTTCTCCTCCCTGCTAAGTCAACTGGGTATGCATGATGCAATAACAAGCAACCTCAAGCCCCAGTGCTTTAAAATAACAAAAACTTATTCTTGCTCCATTATGCTTCCACTGTCTGTTGTCTGTGATATCCACTCCATGCTTTTGACAGCCTCAGTTTAGGAACCAGGCAGACTGAAAAAGGAACAACTGTCAGGAACCACATTGTCCACTAAAAACATAATGTAAGCCACAAACGTGAGCCACCTGTGTGAGTCTGAATTTCTCATAGCCATATTTTTTTTTTATTTTTTTATTGCATTTTAGGTTTTGGGGTACATGTGAAGAACATGCAAGATTGTTGCATAGGTACACACATGGCAGTGTGATTTGCTGTCTTCCTCCCCATCACCTATATCTGGCATTTCTCCCCATGCTATCTCTCCCCAACTCCCCCCCCCCGCTGTCCCTCCCCTATTTCCCCCCGACAGACCCCAGTGTGTAGTGTTCCCCTCCCTGTGTCCATGTGTTCTCATTGCTCACAGCCATGTTTTAAAGAGTAAAAACAAGCACATAAAATTAATTTCAATAATATTTTTAATTTAACCTACTAGATTCAAAATAGTATCTTTTCAGCAAGTAATAACATACAAAAAGTATTGACATTTTACATGCATTTTTTGTACTAAGTCTTTTAAATCCAATATTTTTTTTTCACTTATGGCACATCTCAATTTGCACTAGCCACTTTCAAGTGCCCGGTGGCTACATATGGTTACACAGTGGCTATAGGGTGGGTCTGTATGTTTATAGAGAAAAGAGAGCTCCAGAGGATCTTATACCACAATGAAATGCTCAACACCAAACTGATTGTACTTTTTAAAACCAAAGGCTGGGAAGTACAGCCCTACCGTGTCCCTGGAAGACAGAGAGCTTGGGAATATGCAGTGAGCAAAACTTCAAGACGGCCACATTTGTCTTTGTGAATAACGTCTCCCCATAACAACAGCTACTATAACAATTATGTTGAATAAGCCAGGGTCCTAGGAGGACATCAATATAAGACTTTAATTTTTTTCCTCCCATAACCCATTCAAATCAGTTCTTTCCCCACCCCAGCATGGACTCTCAGGCAGCTTCTATCATATTTCCTGTCTCTCTTAGAGAATAAAAAGACTTCCTGCCACTTAAAGTCACAAAACCATCTCGACTCAGTAATTAAAGTATAATATTCCATCCAATACTCTGAATCTCATTTAGGGTTAAGGAGTCTGCCTTTGTCAAGTTGAGACTGCAAATCTGGAGAAGCCTGTAGTGGGCAGGGTGGCTAATGAGGTGAGGTCCTCTCTACTTCCCTGTCCTGTGCCTGTCCCTGCTTCCTTCAGCTTTTCTAGAAATGAGGTAGGATGGGGGCAAATGGGAGCCAAGGGCAGGAAAGGTCATACTTTCTTGGTGTCAGCCTAACCTAGTATTGGTCTCCTGTCAGGTTGTGGATGTTCAAAGCTACCTTTCAGAGGAGGGTTTAGAAACATCCCTTCCACCCCCACCCCACCTCCACCCTTACCCCAGAAGCATTCAAATGCACTTCCCATGACGCAGGCCACCTGTGTTCCTGTGGCTGGCTGCCTACGTTTTCCCCTTCAGCCTCTGAGGATAGGGTGGTCATCCCCTTTGTTGAGATTATACGCCTGCTGTTCAAGCAGTCCTCTTCTGCAGCATTTTCACAAGCCCCACAGGGCCTTATCCTGCTTGTCTGCGATGGGAAGCCCTCACTTGGGCATCCTTTGCCCTGGCAAGACAAGAGCACAGACAGATTCCAGTGCAGTCATCTCCTCGGCCACCAGGGCACCAGTCAGCCACAGCCTCTGGCTTTTAGGTTGTTTCCAGGCATGATCAGCCACCAGCCTCTGGGCTACACAGATTATAGTTGACACAGGTCAAGGTCAGAGTCATTTTGAAGCACCTCACAGTCTGCTTGGGGTAAAGGGAAGCACCCTCCCACCACTCCCATAGAGGGGAAAGAAAAATTCCATTGCATTGCAACTGTTTTCCCCAAAGAAACTATTTCTCTAATTTTCAAGTAGCCTCTCACGGTTCTTCAGTCTTTTTAGATCTTCCAGATGGGAGAAGAGCTAAGAGTTGCAGAACTGGCTTTTGGCCATCCCTTTGCAAGTCCCACATTGCTTTGATGTGGGAGTACTTGCCACCTACTATTTGGTTCTGGTTCTTTTGAGAGCTTCAGCTGAATAGAGACAAAAAGAATCTCATTTTAACATCTTGTTAAACTACCATGTATTGGACATCCACATTAGTGTCATTTTATTTACATTATCTTATTTAATCCTCACATGAACAGTGCAAGCTAGGTATCAATATCCTCATATCACAGACGCATATGCAGGGTTCAGAGAGGTTAGATAGGAACTGATGAAGCAGGCCTGGTATTTAACCTGTGTACAGATTATGAGATATTAAACCCTTCTGTAGAAGTGGTAGAAAAATCCAGAATCATTTAAAATTATTCAACTCCGGCAGATGATCATCTGTTAGTGTCTTCTACAGGCTCCCTGTCTGAACACAAAGCAAATAGTGCTTCTGTCTTGGGGTTAGCTCTCCACTTCTGGGCTCACCACCTCTGTGTCACTCTGGCCATGTTTGGGAAGCTGCTTGGCTTTATGGGTTTGCACACATCAGAAACTCTATTTCCTCTGAGCTGCCTTTCATGCTGCTCCCCTCACCAGAGATGATGGATGGCACTTTAAATCCTGCTGACTTCTCCTGGGCCAGCGCCTGAAGAGTGCCAAGAGCAGCATGCATTTTCCCATTCTAGGCCATAAGAGGGAATTTCTCCATTTATGAGAAACTTTCAACTAAACAAAACCCACTGATCAGAACTCCAAAATAACAGAAATTTTCTTCTACATTTCATTTTTAAAAGAAAAAAGGCAAGTTACAACAAAGGAGATCAATGTGAGAGATTTGAGAGTGGGGGGTGTTTAGGAAAACAACTTCCTGGTGATGTTCTGACTCTGCTCAGATGCGCCTCACTCCCTTCCACATTCCCCCATTTCCTCCTCATTCCCTGCACAAGTGAAATTTGAATATGCCAGAATGCTTTGGGGATATAAATTTCAGGCTGAGATTTCTCACTCTTTGAGTATTAATCAGGCACTCTCCTAATATTAAGTCTTTAGCTTGACAACCTTCTAAAAGCTGTAAGGCCAGCCTCCTGCCATCATAAGAACTGGAGGGAAGCTTCCTGAAATTCCCTCTGCTGACCGGGGACCTTGCTGCGCTCAGATGCCGCTCCCCTCAACAGAAATGAGGGATGGTGCTTTAAATCATACTGACTTCTCCTGGGCCAGCCCTTAAAGAGTCCTGAGAGCAGGAAAACTCAGCCAAGAATGTCATGGGTAGCTATTCACACTACAGGGTGCTGTGTCTGCCAAACCCCAGATTCACAGCCTTCTATGTGCAAAGCATGGCTTTATTGGGATAAAACTGACAAACAGTAAACTGCATGTATTTAAATTGTACAATTTGGCAAGTTTTGATATAGGTATCTACCTGTAAAAACCATTACCACAGTCAAGATATATGGACAAATCTATTCCTCTCAAAAATTTTCTTTTCCCTTTTTAATTACTTCCACCAATTATTCCTCTTTTCCCTCCCCTCGTCCTCATGAAAGCAACAGGAGACAGACAAATTCCTAGGTAAACAGGGACAGTTCCCCAGTGAAACACAACCTTCAAGCCAAAGACTGCCTGAAACCTGAAAAACCAAGCTGCCTGTTCCAAATAGAGTCCATGACCAGAGTGAGAACTCCCATCCCCATCTTACCCTGTATCTCTTGATTGGTTGCTTCTGGATGATGCTTTTAACCAATCAAATGGTGCTTTTCCACCCATGGACCAACCAGCATGGATTCTCCCATTCTAAGGCCTTAAAAACCCCAAACTCAGCCACACAGGCAGCTACCCACTCAGGATCGAGCTTTCCTTATGTTGCTCAATAAAATTCTTCTTAGGGCCAGGCGCGGTGGCTCATGCCTGTAATCCCAGCACTTTGGGAGGCCGAGGCGGGTGGATCACGAGGTCAACAGATCAAGACCATCCTGGTCAACATGGTGAAACCCCGTCTCTACTAAAACTACAAAAAATTAGCTGGGCATGGTGGCGCGTGCCTGTAATCCCAGCTACTCAGGAGGCTGAGGCAGGAGAATTGCCTGAACCCAGGAGGCGGAGGTTGCGGTGAGCTGAGATTGCGCCATTGCACTCCAGCCTGGGTAACAAGAGCGAAACTCTGTCTCAAAAAAAAAAAAAAAAAAAAAATTCTTCTTTGCTTTCTCACTCTCCAGTGTCCATGTACCTCATTCCTCTTGGTTGTGGGACAAGAACCCAGAACCTGCTGAATGGCAGGAGTGAAAAGAGCTACTGGTGCTGCACCCTCCCATTAACCTAACTGCAGGCAGCAGGAACAAATGGGCTCTAACCCTCCTGTTCACCAAGCTGCAGGTGTAGGAATGAATGAGCTGTAACCCTCCTTTCTGCCCACTGAGCTGCAGGCAGCGGGAATAAAAGGGTTTGTAACAAACACCCCTGCTCACCAGACTATAGGAGAAAGAGAGCTATGACATGCTCCCAGTTGCCAAGCTAGGGGAGTGAAGATCTGCAACATCTCTTAGGGGTTCAGACCTTGGGAATCCTCCAGTAAGAGCTGTAGCACCCCTTGGGGCTCTGTGATTGCTGGCATCTCCGTGTTCAGGCATTGCCACATGCCCCTTGTCTAGATACTGATGCCCAAGGCAGAAGCCACTTGTGGCACACCCTATTCAGCCATGGACTGAGTGTGGAGCCATAGTGGGCACAGGATCCCAGCCAGGGCAGGAGCTGAGCCCAGCCTGCTGGGTTGAGCAGGCAGAGCGAGCCAAGAGGGCCCCAAGCAAGGCCTGGGCAGAGGCAAAAGCAGCCACAGAGATTTCTGGTTGGCAAAGCAGCACCAGAGGAATTCTGTAACACCCAGACAACCACTGATTTGTTTTCTGTCATTATAGACTCGTTTGCATTTTCTAGAAATTTTTATCAAAGTAAAGACACACAGCATGTACTCTTTTTTATCTGGCCTTTTTTACTCAGCATACTTATTTTGCAATTCATCCATGTTGCACACAGCAATAGTTCATTTCTTTTTATTGCTGAGAAGCATACCATTGCATGAATATACAGAATTTATCTGTTAACCTTTTGCTTGACATTTAGATTGTTTCAATTATAAAGAAAGCTGCAATGAACATTAATGTATACAATGTATACGTTTTGTATGGACATAGGCTTTCATTTATCTTGGATATGTATCTAGGAGTAGAGTGAATCGTGTGTGTTTAGCTTTTTAAGAAACTGTCAAGCTGTTCTCCAAAGTGGTTGTACCATTTTATTTTCCCACCAGCACCATATGAGAGTTTCAATTCTTTCACACTCTTGTCAACACTTGGAGTTGTCAGTCCTTATAATTTTGGACATCCTAATAAGTACACAGTAGTATCTCATTATAGTTTTAATTTGCATTTCCCTGAAGACTAATGGCAATGAGCATATTTTCATGTGTTTATTTGCCATTCACAAATATTTGGTAAAGCATCCCTCCTTTTTATTATTTTCATATTATTGACAAAACATGACTTTTGATCATACATCAGTCTTTTTCTCTTGGGTATATATCTATGAGTAGAGTGAATGGTGTGTGTTTGGCTTTTAAAGAAACTGTCAAGCTGTTCTTCAAAGTGCTTATCATCAGTAGACTTAGGCTTAAAAAGTTTTAAGTACATACCCACATGTTCAAGTATGTATATATAAATAGACACACACATGCTAATCAGGAAAATGTTTTGTGACATGATATTAGAGAATAAAATCCCCAGAAGCCTCAAAACCAGTATCAGCAGGGCAGAGCTACTTGTGTAGCTGTATCTGACCATAGGGGTTTTCCTTTAAATGAAGAAAAGCCTAGAACCCAACATCATGGCTGGCTGTGGCCTAAGAGGAAATGTTGCTGCAGCTGATAGGACTTGAGTGGTGGGCACAATAAGCAAGGGGTTCCTATGGCAACAAGATAGCTAGCCAAAAATTGATATGAACCAAATAGACCCATGACAGAACCAAGAGCTTACGTGCATAGATTCAGAAGCCAGGTGGACCTGGATTTGAATCTCTTTCCACTACTGGCCTAGGGCTTTTGAGCAAGCTTATCAACCTCATTTTCTTCATTTGTAAAATGGGAATGAAGCTGCCTCACCTTGAAGCTACACTTGGTTGTTGTACAAATAAGTGAGAAATTTGTGTGGTGTATAGCAAAGACCCTGGCACTCATAGTGAACACTAACTAAACTCTAGATGATATAATGAAGGGGAATTTTAAAACGAGAATGAAGAGCATGAACTCTGGGACCAGCCAGAATGGACTAGAACACTGACTCTATCTATTCCTAGCTGTGTGACCTGGGACAAGTATCTTCACCTCTCTGTGCCACAATAACATCATCTGTAAAATGGGAATAATATGGTAAAACCTGAGGTTGTTATGAAAGTTAACTGAGGTAGTGTAAATTACATAGGATGGCGGTAGCAGACAGGATGGATTTGCTATTACAGCTGCAGTGATCTTCCTCAGATCACATCATACACAGGCATACCTTGGAGATAGTACAGGTTCAGTTCCAAACACTGAAATATCACAATAAAGGGAGTCACACAATTTTTTGGTTTCCCAGTGCATATAAAAGTTATGTTTACCCTACACTATAGTCTATGAGATATGTAATAGCGTTATATCTAGGAAAACAATGTACATATCTTCATTTAAAAATACTTTATCGCTAAAAAATACAAACAATCATTTGAACCTTCAGTGAGTCATAATTTTTTTGCTGGTGGAGAGTCTTACCTCGATGTTGAGGGCCTTGGTCTGGATTAGGCTTTAGCTTAAGGGAATATCGTGACTGGTTTGATTTCCTTTTTTGAGACCGGGTCTCCCTCTGTCACCCAGGCTGGAGTGCAGAGGCACAATCTTGGCTCACTGCAGCTTCGACCTCCCAGGCTGAAGCAATCCTTCCACCTCAGCCTTCCAAGTAGCCGGGACCACAGACTCGTGCCACCATGCCCAGCTAATTTTTTTGTATTTTTGGTAGAGACAGGGTTTTGCCTTGTTTTCCAGGCTGGTCTCAAACTCCTTAGCTCAGGCCATAAGCCCACCTTGGCCTCCCAAAATGCTGGGATTACACGCATGAGCCACTGCGCCCGGCCTGATTTTCTATCCAGACCACTAAAACTTTCTCCATATCAGCAAAAAGTCTGCTTCACTTTCTTATCATTAATGTGTAAACTGGAACTACACTTTTAATTTTCCCAGAGCTTCTCCTCTGAATTCACAACTTGGCTAACTATCTGGCACGAGAATCCTAGCTTTCATCCTGTCTCGGCTGACAGCACACCTTCCTCACTAAGAGTAATCACCTCTAGCATTTGATTTTAGGTGACAGATGTGTGACTCTTCTGTTCACTGGAACACTTAGAGGCCATCGTAGGGTTATTAATTGTCCTTATTTCAATATTTGAAATTCTGTTTCAGAGAACAGTGAGGTCCGAGGAAAGGGAGAGAGATAGGGAAACAGCCAGTCAGTGGAACAGTCACTGTTTATTCATTAAGATTGCACAGTTAAATGAGCATGGTTCCTAGTGTCCCAAAACAATAACAGTAATAACTTCAAAGATTACCGGTCACAGATGACTGTAACAGACATAACAAGCATGAAAACGTTTAAAATATTGCAAGAATTACCCAAATGTACCACAGAGACATGAAGTGAGCACATGCTGTGGGAAAAATGGCGCAGATAGACTTACTCCATGCAGGATTGCCAGAAACTTTTAATTGGCAAAAAATGCAGTCTCTGAGGAGTGCAATAAAGGAACATGCAGTAAAACACGGGATACCGGTATAAGGAGCCTCCTCACAATGACAGTAATTACTTCATTCCAATAGCTGTTGACAGTGCACCACTATGCACAAGCACCGAACTAAGCATTAGAAAGGACTGAAGAAATGGTGAAGCACGAACACTTTTCTGACCCCAAAAAACACACAAACCCTAAAACAGACAACATGTTATGTGACTGTTTGTAAATGCCTGGTGCAAATAGATACTAGAGAAATTCCGCAGCAGTGGGTCTATCATGGAAGTGGGGAAAAGTACAGTGAATAACAGGGAGGGCTAAGCCTTCAAGAAAAAAGAAGAATGAAAGAAACAGAGAGCTGGAGCAGAGAATGTTCTAGGCCATGGGGTTGCATAGGCAAGACAAGGTTGCAAAAGCTGATAATCCTCCAAGGACCATCGAGAGGCCCGTATGTCTGGAGTGAAAGCAGAGCAGAGGGGAAATCCTTCTGGAAAGGGAAGTCAGTTTGTGAAGGGCCTTAAATGCTAGGCTGTTGCATCAGTGTCTGAACTGTAAGCAGTGGAGAGTCAAGCAATTTATTGGTAATTTTTAGCTTTAATTTTGGTAAAAATTACCAATGTGTTTTGTGTGTGTGAGTGTGTGTGTGTGTTTTTTTAAGCAGCAGTGCAAGCATATAGACCCAACCACATGCATGGGAAATCAGAATCCCTAAAGTTGGGCCTCAGGCATATGTTCCATAAAAAAATTCCCCCAGCAATTGTGACATAAACCAAAAGTTGCAAGCCACTGCTAGAGTGTAGATTGCCACTAGTGCCTTCTACAGCAGAGGGGTCAGAGGAAAGGAAACGAGAACTTGCTGAGTGACTTACAAGTGACTTACAGGTATTATTTCACTTAGTCCTAACAACAACACTATCAGAAGAATATTATTTTTATTTTAGAGACAAAGAAGCTGATACTAAAAAGATGTCACAAATACAGTGAAACCAGGGATTCAATCTGAGGTTCCAGGCTCCAAGACCACTGCCTTTCCCACTCTGTCACTTGGCCTCCCATAAACAGCCCAGTGCATTTTCCCCTTGAAACTTACTGAAGCTCAAATTAAGTTGCAAATGTGGTGTTAAAAAACTCTCCTCTCCTCGCATCCTCTTTTCTCTCCCTCAGTGACAGCTAAATTTTACCTTCCCTTTACCCTGAAACTGAACCAAAACCACTGAGGGCTATAATTTCACACTAAGTTTATTTTTTTAAAGCAGCTAAATAAACTTCCTCATAACTTTGTTTCTCTTTCTTCTACCCCTTCCTCTATGACATTTCCCAATACACCCTGCAGTTCTGAAATTCCTTATTCAGAACGGAATGTACAATGAAATCTGAAATATTAAGGAATTACTTTGGTGATTTTCTTTTTACTCTAAGGCTGATGAGAACTGTGTATCAGGCTTTACACAACATCCAAAAGAAATGATGTTGACACGCTGTTTAGCTTGCTACGAACAAGCACAAAGAGACTGGGGTTTTGTTTGTCTGTTTGTTTTTTAGTGATAGGGTCTACCTATGTTGCACAAGCTGGAGTGCAGTGTCTATTCATAGGCACAATGGTTGCGTACTACAGCCTTGAACTTCTGGTCTCAAGGGATCCATCTATCTCAGCCTCTCAAATAGCTGACAAGCATATACCACCTCATCTGGCTCACTGCTGCTATTTTAACCCAAGCAAGTTCCTCATTCTGCTTTTCTAAACCATTCTTTGTGGGTAGAATTTTATCCACTGTATGTGTGTATGTTTCTGTGTGTATCTACAAGAGACATTTAATATCTCTCCTTAACTCAGTACTGTATTTTTAACCATGTGTAAGATTCTCACCTTACATTCCTACTTCTATTTTCCCCAAAGGATATTAAATTTTTCAGATTGAATTCTTTATTTTTCTGACTGTGGGAAGTAGAAAAGTTCCACTTCAAAGTTTTCTGTCTTATTAAAGAATAATAATAAATGTTAGAAATAGTAGTCTCTTTTAAAGGCTTTCTTCAAAGCCTTCTTGCTTTTTACTAGTGACTCTTTGTTAAGCCTTATCCTATGTAGCTGTTAGATATAAAGGAATAAGTACATTCCATGTCCTTGTGCTTTAAACAAGATATTTGTGTTAGACATGCTCACAGGCATGTAGCACATTCTGTGTTCTTGTACTTTAACCAAGATATCTGTGCTAGATGTGCTCACAGACCTGTCCCAGCTCACAGCCTATGCCCCTTCCTTATTTGGACTTCCTTTTTGTTCTTCATTGCTTTTATCTGTTTAGAAAAGTTTTAAGTTGTTAGCCAATCAGGTTTTAGTTTAGATTCTGAGTTCTGGCTCCAACCAACGGAGATCAGACACAGCAGTAAGGACAACCCAAAAGGATAAAGGATATGTATGTCTGCTTTTCCTTTTTTCATTGTACTCTTGTAATCAAGATCTTGTAAATTAAAAATCAGTGATACAGACAGTCCATATATTTTGGCAAGATGACTAACAGGAGCACCCTTTCTGCAGAAAGTAAAATTGCCTTGCTGAGAGTTTCTTTGTCTCAGTGCTGATTTTTCTTTGTGGCACCAAGCACCTGTTCCAAAGGTGACTTATTATCAGTCACATTATACAAAAGACATTTTCCTCTCTTACACATACTTTATTAATTGCTCCACAGTTGATTATAATTTTCTTCCTTCTTTAAACTGGAATCCTGAGTAAATGCTAACACCCTTTCTTTTCTTTCTTTTTTTTTTTTTTTTTTTGAGATGGTGTCTCACTCTGTTACCCAGGTTAGAGTGCAATGGCACAATCTCAGTTTATCACAACTTCTGACTCCCAGGTTCAAGCCTCATCCACCTGAGTAGCTGGGATTAGAGGCACTCAACACTATACCCAGCTAATATTGCATTTTTAGTAGAGAAAGGATTTAACCATGTTGGTCAGGCTGGTCTCGAACTCCTGACCTTGTGATCCTTCCACCTCGGCCTCCCAAAGTTTTGGGATTATAGGCATGAGCCGATATGGCCAGCCTCTAACCACTCTGTCTTCTCAGCTTTAAGTGTTCTTCAAATGCAATTGGCAATTTGTGTATGCCTTCCTCCAAATCACTGAGGGTAAAGTCTGTCACTCTGAGATTCAGACCCATGTGGATTATCCTAGTACTATGTCTGAGAGGGTCTAAGCTTGATTTCTTAGCCAAAGAGGTTCAGACATAAACATCTATACCTATCCTTTAAATATCCACCTTGACAAGTAACACTTTCATTCTACCAGGAAGAGTCAATTGTCCATGTTAGGAAGCCTTGATGATGCTCTGAATACTCATCAGGCCACTGTGTACAAACATGCAAACCGTAATGCAAGCCCCAGGGAACAACAGTTACCTAGACTACAATGTGAATATTGCCCTCTGGACTTCTGCAGTGCACATTCTGCTCAACCACACCTGGCAGCCCTTCAGTAGGAATCTTCTTTTCCCCTAATGTTAATAGTTTTTATCTCTTTAGTGGATTCTTTTTCTTGCCTAACCACTGTAATCAAGAACTTGTAAATTAAAAATCAGCGATACAGACTGTCCATATATTTTCCTATTTCTTAAGCCTACTTTCTTAAGAAAGTAAAGATAAGCTTTTCCTGTATTTTTATTATCCCTTAGAACAGATTTTATTAAAAAAAATAAAGCTATTGAGATGATGAAAAAAGAAAGGTAGTGTTATCCTCAGAAAATAAAAGTGAGCTGTAAGAAAGGAGACTTATTTCTTTGGTTTGTTTTGTTTTAGTAGAGACGGGGTTTCATCATGTTGGCCAGGCTGATCTTGAACTCCTGACCTCAAGTGATCCACCCGCCTCAGCCTCTGAAAGTGCTGGGATTACAGGCATGAGCCACCGTGCCCAGTCAGAAGGGAGAGTTATCAGTGGGAAGCAAAACAGAGTCATCACACCAAAAATGCATTAAACACAGTCATATATTTATTTCAAAACATTAAGTTGACTTCTTTTTAATAAATATTTTAACACTGAGTGTAGCAAAACTTGTGCATATTCTATAAAGACAATTTATTAAAAAATCAGAGAAAAAGTTCTTTACCTCTAGGCTACTGATAAAAAAAAATCTGGGAGTAGGAACAGCCTCAGGGATGTTACAGGGGAATTGAAGGAGGGCAAGAGAGGAGTTGATAAAATCAGGAAAAGTGTTCTACTCTCCTTTCCTTCCTGGGGCCTTAAAATTAAAACTCTGGAATGGAAAAATATGTTTTCACATACATATCTGGTTCAAGGGGTGCTGTCTTTCTCAATTTTGGAAAAGAATCATTAGTTAGTGGTCAGGGTGAAAAATTGCAAGCAAGTTCCCAATTTCAGTGTAGGTTAGCTCACTTTGGTTACTCATAGGGTCATGATACCCTGAGAACTCAAGCAGGAGCTGCTACTGCTTGTGCTGAAAGCTCAGGCACAAACACAATATCAGTAAGTGGAGAACTGAAGGTGCTGCTCCATGTTAACAGCTCCTCTCAGAAGTTTTGTGTGGCTCTGAGTCCTTTCAGTGCAGTTGTGATATTAGCCTCTCCCAGCAAGCGGAAGGGCCGGTAGTTTAGCACCTCCACTTCCTGCAGCTGTGGCGAGACACACTCACCAGACAGTTGCCCAGGACACTCACCCATTGGGGGGGGAACCCATCTGGCCACTTTTTTTTTCTGTAAATCTCAAATGAAACAGAATCTCACAGATGTGGAGGTCCCCTCCTAATTGTAATAAATGTTAGAGAAATGCTCCAGAAAGGAACAAAAGGAGACCCTCTCAGATCAGTCTCAAACCAGAGTGGACTAGGGCTCCTCTGGGTGGCTTCAGGGCACAGAAAGGACCCTCAGCTACTCCTGGCCTCCCCGGGTCTCTTTCCCAGAAGATACAACTTCCCAGGCTGTGAAAAGTAACAGAAGGCAAAACCCTCAAAGCCACCACTGCTCTAGGGACACTTTTGAGTAGGATGAGGAAGACAGAGAGAGCTCTCCTTCATTTGGTTACAGGATCTGAAGGCCAAGAGCAAGTAGAAGATGGCTAAAGAGAACAAAAGGGGTTTCTTGCTGGTACTATATTACGGATCAGCAACAGTTTCAAACAGTGTCAAAGGGAAGTGCTGGCTCAGGTTCTGGTACATTTGAAGACAACTGAAGGCCAAGACTTAGCTAAGGAAGGACACCAGCAGAACAACTAGATACACTTTCACTTCTGCAAGTGTTAGAATCACAGGGAAGTTTTTTTTTTTTTTTTTAAGCTAGGGGGAACCTCCAGAATCTCCTAGTTGAATTTCTTCATTTTCCACAAGTGGCCCTGAGGCCTAGGAGAGGGTGAGCAGCCTGCTGAGGCTGCACAGCTTGTTCTACCTGCATGGGGGCTACAGAGAGGGACAGAGGGGCTACCGGGGAACCTTGTACACCATGCGGCAAGTTACATTCAGAATCCCCTGCAGACAAAAACTTCCCAACCCTGGGCCCTTTCCTGTTGATTTGTCACAGAAATGGACAGGTCCTGGGCTGAGCTTGTCCATGGGCTTCCCTCAGGAGGGGATGAGGAGTGCAGGTGTGTCTTTACTTCCCAGTTCGGGAGGCCACCTGAATGGCTTTGATCCACTCTGTACGCTCCTTGGGGGTGGCCGCTTGCAAGAAATAGTGCACTTCATCAGCTGTGATGATCTCAAAAAGGTTCTCTTCCTCACTCTTCCTGCCTGGGGAAAAAGAAGGGAAATGGCAGCACTCACAGGAAAGACCACTTGGTCTACCCTCCTGTGCAAGCCATGAAATCTCTTTCATTAGTGTTCCAAGGAAATTATGTGGCTTGCAAACATACAAACAATGTATGATTACAGAATAATTCACTGCATAATTCTACATATAGTATTGATATAGTAGCTACATAGTACAGTTGTGTGTATATATATATATTTTTAAAAAATAGGTAAAACACTCGAGGAGAAACATTTTCTTTCACAGTTTACAGGCAAACTAAATTTCTCACCTTTGTATAGCAACAGTGTTTAATGAATAACCTCTAATAGTTTCTAATGGGTACCATTCCTCTGCTCATAATCAAAACCAAGGGTTGCTCTTGATATGTATCTATCTACCTGTCTTTCTATCAATTTAGATTTATGTTTATAATATATGTGTATATGTATATGTTTAAATACATACACAAAGCCAGACCTACCACCAGTACCACAAGTATAGTCTGAACTGTTTTTTATCCAGGGCTAAGTCAGAGCTCTGCTGAAGACTAAAAGGCAATAACCTGGCCAACACCGTGACAAGACTTAAAACATCGCAAACCAAATAAAGAATGAACCATGCGTCCTGCCCTAAAACCAAACTAGGTGGTGGGGGTGGAGGTGGGCAAATTCAGGCATAGTAAAACTCTAGGCACTTGCAGTTCATATGTTTTCCTGTCAGCCTTGATTATACTACAAACCAAACATGGCAGGACAAAACCAGGGTTTGGGATGTCAAAACCACATCTCCCCAGTGATGCCATTTGTCCTCAGCACCTGAGAAGTTGAACTACACCCACGTGGTTATTCCATGTACTAAATCACAGCCTTGTGGTCTGGGGTCCTCTAGTGCAACCCCGTCATTGCTCTTCTTCTAAGCCATTGTGAAGTGGCATTTTCCCAGCATTGCTCATGGACTTGCTCAAGGCATCCACAAAAGCCATCCAACTCCCCAAGGCCTGGAAAGCCTGGAGAACAGTTGGGGGACAAAAAATAACTCTTGGTTTCTCCAAGGTTTTCAGACAGTAAATTCATTTCTGCTTTTTTTTTTTTTTTTTTTTTGAGATATTGTTCTGTCACTCAGGCTGGAGTGCAGCGGCACAATCTTGGCTCACTGCAACCTGCCAAATTCAAGCAATCCACAGGCACGTGGCACCAAGCCAAGTTAATTTTTGTATTTTTAGTAGAGACGGGGTTTCACCATGTTGGCCAGGCTACTCTCGAACTCCTGACCACAAGTGATCTGCCCACATTGGCCTCTCAACATGCTGGGATTACAGACGTGAGCCACCATGCCTGACCTATTCCTGCTTATCCTGATTAATTGATTGATTAATGTTGACCCAGTAGGTCCGGGTATGGGAAGGGAGTCTGAGCACACACACCTCTCTCACACAGAAATTCATCTTACCATCTGAGTTGCTCTCTACTGAAGTCACCACACAGCCTCTCAAGTGAATTGCTCCCAGGGGATCTTCTCCCTAAAGAAGAAAGGAGTTGTTCATTATATTTCCAAAGTACAGCGTATACATAGACCTCATCCTGTTGGTGAAAAAACCAGACTCACTCTTGCATAGATCAGGGTCCCCAAAATAAGTAAGAGCAGAAGGAGATTAAAGAAAACTCTTTCCAGATCTAGGGTTCTTCCAGATCCTCCACACCCAGCTTCAGTGGGGCCAGGAGGCTGGATGAGAAAATGCAAGTCAATCTGGACTTGAGTCTGAAGAAAAGCGGCAAGGGAGGTGGAGAGGCTCAGGTCACCATATCCCACTAGAGAAGAGCTACATGTTTCCAGAGCTCTTTGGTACCATGCACCTGATGCAGCAATATAACCATCAAGGGAGAGTCAAAGAGCCCAGTGCTGCAAGCAGAGGCTGAGCACCCAACCCAGAGTTGTCTTCACACTTTAAGGGAGGTTCATTTTATGGTGGAAAAAGCTCTCTTTGACAATTAACAGCCCAAATTGCTGGACTTAAACAATGCCCTCATCCAAGTTGACCTAGATGGGGAATTATTACCTTTATGCATATTAAGCCATGGACTGATTGAATTTCCCTGAAAATATCAGATTGGGGAAAACAAAAAAAATTGTGCTGAGTTGACCAAATAAATTATAATATAGTGAGATTTTGTTCCATCCCTAAGCTTATGCTGACCTCAGAGGCCCAAGATCTCAGAGCTTTGAATTGAAAGGGGATAGAAAAAGGTAGAGGAGAATGGGAAAAAAAAGAAGTGGGCCAGTAAAGAGAAAAAGGGGATATCAACAGAGCAGAGAAGAGGAACGGGAAGCCCAGATTATAAATGCAGCGTTTATTTATTTGAACGGATTTATCAACCACAGGATCTCACCCCAGCAGGGTCATAGTAGTGCAGGTAGGCAGGGTCTTCTCTCAGGATGAACTTCCTCACTTTCCAGTTTTTCCTCCTATGCCCCTGTATCCAGGGTCACCATTAAAAGAAAGGAACGATGAGTTTCCAGCATCACTCAGTACATACAATACCTACAGAATAAGTCTTTGCTGAATTGAGAAAAGAAAGAAAAATTGAAATACTAACTCCAGGATAACAATATCCCAGCCTAGGTCTTTGTCGGGGAGATAGCACTAAAGCCAATCAATAATTTGGATGTTATTAGATGAAACAGGTGGATTAAATTATTTCTAATTATTTTCTTCCAGCTTTAGTGTGATATAAGGCAGTACTAAGTAGGATGTACTATGCTAGGTAATGTAGGGGGAATATGGAGGCTTAAGATGCCCTGATCTTTAAAGATTTTATGACCTATGTTGAAATATAAAGTAGCAAATGCCTAAGTCAAATAATTGGTTTAAATAACGGATTTCAAAGGCATTAAATGAGGAATATGTAATTGTTGGCTTTGGATATCAAAGAAAGCCTCATAATGACCTGCACTTATCCATACAGGACACAGGATTTAGATGGGCAAGACAAAGGTGGGTGGGAGGACAATTGACAACACAAGAGCAGAAGTGGGAATGCAAGAGACATAGTCAGGTGTTGACGAATAAGACCAGTCTGGTTAGAATGTAGGGTTTGTGAAGAGTGGCAGAGGCAAGGTGGGAAAGTGGACAGGGATTTAATAGAAATAAAAGGCAGGATTTGTTGTTGATGGCTTTTGAGTAGGAAGTGAAAGGATTACAATTACATTTTAAGAAGATTACTATGGTGACAAAGTGCAGGATGGACCAGCCAGCTAGATTAAAGGAAAGCCAGGGAAAAGATGATAAGTAAAAAGGAATTTATTCGGGAAGGATTACAACAATCCAGGTATAAAATTATTAGAAACTAAATCTTAGATAGCAGTAGTGGGAATGAAATTGTGTGTTGCTGTAACAGACATGAGGGAGAAGGAAGAAGAGGAAGGAGGAGAAGGAGGAGGAGGAGGTGACAGAGAAGGAGGAGGAGGAGGAAAGGAAGAAAGAAAGAGGAAGGAAGAAGAAGAAAGAAGGTGATGACTTGGTCTTTCCCAATAGAATTAAACACTGACATTGTCTAGACTTTTTTGGTCTAGACATTGTCTAGTTTTAAGGGTGGGATTTGTGTCTTGCTTGTCTTTGCTTCCCAGCACCACAGTGCCTGGCACATAGCAGCTGCTTCATATCTGTACTTGCCATGAGCTACCAAGTTATTTCCATTAATGTAGCAGATTTTAAAATGTCATGGTAAACCTGACTCTATGATTTCCCACGGGGAATTCAAATGACTTAACTCCAGAAGCCAAAAATAATATTAGATTAAAAGATATGTAGTTTCTATCTTGCCAATAAAAGAAACATTATTTGTAATTTCTAAAGCACCACATATTGGCAAGCATGTATACAAATTTTCCAACATTTTTCATTGTACTTGTGCTGAAAGTAATAAAACATGTGTGGTTTTAGCAAACAGTGCCTCCTTCATAAATCCAGAGGAATTTCAAGAAAGCTTTCAGAAATGGGCCTAAGGTTTTTGGCTAAACATTTGGTGAAGAAACTCATTTCCAAAGAACTTTCTACTTCCTGAAGGATGGAGCTGGAACCCCTGTAGAATCATATGGAAGGACAGAAAATATTTCTACCTGCTGTATCATATCCAAAATGGCTTTTGCAAAGCATAGACTTCCAAAAGTGTACATTCCTGCTCTTCGCCTTAACTGATGTTGCCCTTCAAAATAACAACACTCAAGTTGCCCCCCCTCACCATTTCCTCTTCACTGACAGGACCACATCTCATGCTGTCTTATGTAATTGCTGGACAGTCACCAACTTATTATGAGTCAATGGAAGAGGAAGGTAACAAGAGGATGTGAAATCAACCAATGCTGCTCAACCATCACATTCCCGTTAAGCTCTCCATGACATCACAATGTGGCATGTTGACGCATTGAATGTTAGTAGATACATGTCTGGTCATCTCTCACTTAATGAGTATTTTCTAAGGAATATTAAGAAATACATGCATGCCTCAGGTTTCCAAGAATTGTTGCTGAACTGTCAAAGCCATCTACTTATATTTGACTTAATTAGCTCCACAAGCGTTCATTGCCTATTACAGATCAAGAAGGATGCTGAACTCTGCAGCAGATACAAGAGAAACATTTATAACACAATGTCCCTCTCCCTCAGGAAATCTACATGTGGTTGAGAATTAAACAAGCAAATACTTTATTCATCGCCATAACAGAAAGAATTACATAAAAAGGGATCATATTGAATATAATCCAAGATCATTCATCCTAAAACTTGCTGCCAAGTAGGATTATTTCTCCTGGGATGAGAAAAGTGGAAATAATAGGGTAGGGGTGATGGCCTCCAATTGGCCACAGCTACTTCTCATCTGTGAGGTGTGGAGCACAAGTGTCCTTCTTCATTATAATAAGCCCTCTATGAGGTTAATCCTGGCTATCTCCCAGCAGCGGACACAAGGGAGGTTTACTTTTAGAACTTTAAGAAAAAGTTTTTAAAATTCTTAAAATTCCCTTGGGTGATTTTGATGTAAACCACAGTTACTAACCCCTAAAGTAAGAGATTAGAAACATTAAGGGGAAGTGTCAATTCAAATTAAAGGGGTTTTTGCTCCCCACCCCCTGAAAAAATAAAAGTTCAGAGGAAAGAATATTATAAAAGAACAAAATTCCTGAATGCACATAGATTTCTGTTTTCTTCACATAAAAAGGAAGCTTCTAAGAAAGTCTATTTAACTGTATATTGATAATAGAATAAATTAGCTCTTAAGAAAAAGGCTGGCTCAGTGGTTCTCAGCCTTGGCTGCATGTCAGAATCACTTGGGAACTGTAAAAAATCCAGAGACTCTGTTTAATTGGCCTGGCGTGCAGTTTTAACAGTTCCCTGGGAGATTCAAATGTGCACCAACTGAGCTAGCTAAGGCTAAATTGTACCTATCAAGGCCAGAAAAGGAAAACACATAAGTAGGTTCAATCCTTGTCCCTATTGTATTCAAAATACACCCAGGCACCCATTACCACACACAATTTTTGGCCATCCCAGGTCTCCTACTGGGCTGCTTCACTGAGACATGACTCCAGTCCAGTCCCAACTTTACCCTTTGTTAACCTTCATCCTTGGCTTTCCAAGAGCTCCATTCTAGACTAGGGCTTGTCCAATCAACTAATTCAAGAAACAGCTGATAAACAGAATTATGGAAAAAACCAACAAAATAAGAAAATTCCCTCCCAAGTTACTCTTCTTGTCTTAACCGCCACATTCCAGCACCTGCGACTGAAGAGCCAGGATCATAGGAATGTTTGGCAGAACCAACAAGAAAGCAGCAGCGGGCAAACTCTGTCCATGAGCAAATGCCCGAGCCTCACCTGGATAAGGCTGGCCATGCCCTAAGCCTTTCCTTTAATCTAACCAGCTGGTCACCCTATATAAAAAGATATTATAATAGTCCATGAATTCTTTATAAATCCTTGCCATATATTTCTTAGGACAGTGTTCTCTTAAAACCTGATGTGAAGGTAAGTTTTCCATTCTAATGTCCCACTTCCCCCCCGTGAAACTCAAGATCCATACCTATACCTACTCTCAGCTAGCACAGCACAAAGTCCCTCTTTGTAAATGTAAATATAGGCTCTTCTCTGGTTCTTCCTTCCTTGCCCATTCCATTAATCACTAAGACGTATACTCAGGGTCCTAACATGAAGTAAGTCAAATCCCCCAGTCCCATGGAGCCTAGAGACAGTACATGAAAATCTCCTGATGGCAACCGATTCTCTCCATTATATACCGAGCAGACAATTCACAGTGCAGCCAGGAAGGCAAGACATTGGCCCTGTAAAGCAGCCTTGGCCTCTGTGACGCCTTGTGCTAGTATCAACTAGCTTCCCCCTGAACGTTCTCATGTCTTCCTGCGACTTCCTCCACCAAGTGCTGACCCTGGCTTCCTCAGTCATCTCGGCCCCTGTCCATCTCTCACCTGTTGGCATCATATGACTTGGCACCTGGTAACTGACTAGAGCTCTTCAGCACTCCCCAGCCCTTGCCTCCAAGACTGATGGTGGCCTGTACCTGTAGACACCTGGACATCCCCCCAGGACTCTGTCTATGCTCTCAGTCTGCATTTGACTTTCACCTGCTGTTCCTGTGAACTGGCCTCCACATGCCCGGGTTTTGGTCTTGCCATGCCCTACCCACAGACTGGAATGACACTTCTTTGTGCTCAGTGGTATACTATGTTCCTCTTCTGGGTATGGCCTGTTCCTGTTTACCTGGTTACTTTGAAAGGAGGAGGGACAGGTAAAATGGAAGTCGTTTTACCATGAGACATCTTTTTCTTTTGGATAGCATCTCTTAGACAATTTATCTCCTCTGGCCATATTTTTCTTGAAACATCTCTTTTTTTTCCTGTGCTATTGATAAAAGAGGCATTTTCCTACTTCTAGGGGCATCTTCTGCCTTGTCTGACTCAATCTTCCTGACCTAAAGCCACTTTGATATCTACATAGCTATTCATCTATCTTCCACTTTGTGGGTTTCATTTTCTGCTTATTAACAAACCAAATGTCATTAGATAACTTAGAAATAAAAAAAGGGATAAGGCAAGATGGAAGCAGTAGTGGCCACTTACCTGCTTCAGCAAACATCCCTGCTTGATAATGACCCCTCTGAATTCTTCTTTCAGAATCACGTCATCATCACTGGAATTCTCTTCACAGAAGAACCCACTGTCTGGCTGTTGGGAAATCAAACAGCAAGCTGACGTCACCAGTCTTAGGCACTTTGCACCTTGTGCCATCTCCATCTCCCCCTCCCTTCCAGCCACTAGGGCAGCCTCCTCCTTTTCCTTCCATTTCTGTGTACATCCCAATCTGAACTTCAAAGGGCACCCTTGGTGAGCGAGTTTCTCTTCCTCCTTTTACTTTCTTCAGGACTGTTCCTTTCTTGTCTCCACTCATGTGTGCTCTTGTCCGTATCCTTTTATTCTGGAGGGTCTCCCAGGCTGTGTTCTAACTTCAGCTTCATCTTCCTAACCAGGCACATGTGTGCCTTCAAAGCCTTCCTTCTCTTGGGATGTCATGGTCACATCCTTGAAAGCAGGGCTACTATCACCAGCTCAACATCTGCCAATGAGCCCCCTCTTGGAGAAAACTGAGAGCACGTGTCCAGCCTCTTCCCCTGAGGTTATGAGGTAATTGGGACTTGCTCAGCAAAAGTGGATGATGAATCAAACCAAGGAAGAGAAGCCATGTGATTGGTATTTTTAGACTCCTGCACTGAAATGGCTATAAGCAACCAGATCAAAGGACTGAAGAAGAAGAAAAAAAAAAAAACAGACTGTGGAACTTCCCCCCAAATGAAATGAAACTCTCTAGGGTGTTCACTTCGTGTTTATAAGAAGAATGCTTCTCTTAAGTAACTTCCTAACTTCCGTGCTCTGATCCAAAATAGAAACAAAACTACCAAAATCCCCCAAGAAATCCACCATTCCTGGATTTCTCACATGGCCTAAGAATAGGTTCGCATTGTGTAACATAGTGTTTCCCAATCCTAGGTAAGCATACCAAGGGAGTTACACAAGATGACTGCAGGAAGTGACATCGATGGACACATTGTATATTGAAAGTCACGTATTTTAATGTACATTTGGAACAATGCACCTTATATTGAAAGTCACGTATTTTAATGTACATTTGGAACAATGCACCTAACACATCACACCTGTGATTTATGGATTCCCCTCTGGAAAGGGAGCTCCAGGAGGGTGGGATTTTTGCCTGTTCCTCCAGCATGCTTGTCTAGGTGGCTGTATCTCCTGTCTAAGAGAGTGCTTGACATAGACTAGGGCCTAAGACATTTTTACAAATGAATTATTGCTTAGAATAAGATAGTTGGGGAGCCAAGGCAGGTGGATCACTTGAGGTCAGAGGCTCAAGACCAGCCTGACCAACATGGTGAAACACGATCTCTACTAAAAATACAAAAATTAGGTGGGCATGGTGGCGAATCGCTCGAACCCGGGAGGTGGAGGTTGCAGTGAGCCGAGATGGCACCACTGCACTCCAGCTTGGATAACAGAGCAAGACTCTGTCTAAAAAAATAAAAATAAAATAAAGAAAACAATACATTTTTTAAAGTCCATGTAAAAATTTTTTTCAAGTAAACAGTAGTATCCTTTTATAATAACGAATTTATTTGGACAGGGCAAGCGTTGTGGAGAGGGCAGCTGTTGAGCTGGGAAACGCTGGTATAACAGAAGTCCTAAATGGGCCTGGAAGCTTCAGGTATTCCCTTGTTCTTCCCAGCTGACATCCCTACCCGCTACCTAACAGCCCCTGTAGGGCTGGGGCCTTTATTTTGCATATGTGTCTATGAACTGAAATCAACCTAGAATCTGCTCAGGGCAGCCTTTCTTACAGGAGGAAGAGATGGGTAGCTTTTCTTACAAAGTAGTAGAAGGCATCAGGGTTGTCCAGGAAAGGGTGTTCAGCGGTTCCATCCACTGCACTCTTGGACATATCTCCAGCAGGCTGCAGATACCCCTCATTGAGCAGTGATGAAGCAATCATAAGGCCTTCCTGGCGATTCCTAACAGACTGGTTGGATACCAGCCAATCAATGACGCAGTTACCTAGATGGGATCAGCACAGGGAAGGTTAGCTCTCCCTACTAAAGAACAAGCCCTGACAATCACCCCTGAACTGACTCCAGAGCACCCACAGGTCTAACTTGTCTTGTCTCCCCTGTTATATCAAACAAAATCAATGGGATAGAAACCCAGTTAAAAAAAAAAACAAAACAAAACAAAAAAAAACTATGCAAAGGGCTTTTAAGACCAACCACATGCTGCTTAAGAAGCAACACATGGCCAGGTGTGGTTGCACACCTCTTGTCCCAGCTACTCTGGAAGCCGAGGCAGGAGGATCACTTGAGCCCAGGAGTTCAAGACCAGCCTGAGCAACATAGCAAGATTCCATCTCAAAAAATAATAACTTTAAATATTAAAAAATAAAGTCGTTTTTTTAAAAAAAAAAAAAGAAAAAAAGCAACACGTGCATCAAAGAAATGGGTTTTACTAACCCATTCACTTATCCCATTAATGAACAAACATTTACTGAGCACCTACTAGATGCTGGGTGCTCTACCGGGTGTTGGAGAAATTCCCTCAGGGACTGTAAAAGGGCATGATGGGTGTAATAAGTAAACCTTGTAACAAGTGTTCTGCTATATAAGTCAATTTCAAGACTACTGGGTCAAATCTGAAGGTGTGAAAGAGGTGGAGGAGGTGAGGGAAGGGGGCTGTGCGTGCACCATCAGGAAAAGATTCATAGAGGAAGTGACACTGGGCAGAGGCTTAACACATGAGTAGGTGTTTGCCAAGCATGTGAGGCAGGATGCAGAGGAACCAGCACAGACTGAGGGGGCAGCACTGTGAACAGATGCACGCAGGCAAAAAGCAGCCCTATGGGGCTGGGAAGGAGTGGTGGAAAGAAGGCAAAAGGAAACAAGAGGAGGAGGAAGGTGAAGGGTGGGTGGGGAGAGCTTTGATGGCACAGTAAGAAATTTGGCAATGGGAAATCATTGCAAGTTTTTAAACAGGAAGTAACGTGATAAATATATGTCCTAAATTAAAATTTGATGACATCACCTGCACTGATTATCATGCCTTTGCAGAGTCTAGCAGGGACCTTGAGAAGTCATTTAAGCATGCTTCCACCTCAAGAGATGATTGCAAAGAGAAGAAAATGAAATTGACCCCTACATTGGATTATTAGCAGGTTACAAGGAAGTTTTGTATTAAAAACAACATGCTTGTTCTTACAAGAAAAAAATAATAAATGTTTGAGGTGATGGATACCCTAATTACCATGATTTGATCATTGCACAACGTATATATATATATCAGAACATTAACTGTGTCCCATAACTATGTACCATTATGTGTCAATTTAAAAAAATAATAAAAATAAAAAGCAGTGTGTTCCTTACATATGTAGCCAACAAGGGAGTTGACACAACAGCCTGCCTGTCCTGTGTTATTCAGGCAAAAGCAGTAGGGATGCCACCCTCAAAACAGGAGTGACAGAAATTGAGTAGCAAGCCTTCCGTGAATTTCATATATGAAAGGCTTGTGCTCACGTTTCTTTCTCCACACGGATAAACTAATTGACACTGCATTTCTTCTTTTCGTCCTCATAGCAACCTTTTCAAAGAGGTAGGGCAGTAACTGTAGTCCTCATTTTAAGAATGAAAAAATTAAGGCTAAGGGAATTTGAGTGACCTTAAGCCAAAGTTACAACTACTCTGGGCTGTCACTTTTAAGTGTTCTAACCCTTGCATCTATGCTCACTCAGTGAGGCATACTGAAGCTTGAAAGACAAGTTTGGTCTAATTTCCCAGTCATCGGACTTTTAAGGTCCTCCATCATGTGTCAGCACTGCTGGGTCCCAGTCTCTGCTGCAGCCTTCATCTCCCAGCTGAGGCCATCTGACTCCTCCATGAAGTCTCCACCATAGAAATCTCTAGAATCCACCGTGACCTTCAGCAGGAAGGATTTAAGAGGTACTAGCCCACCTGTAATCTTTGGGATTACAGGACACGCTGAGAGGCCAAGGCGGGCAGATCACGGGAGTTCAAGAGTTTGAGACCAGCCTGGCCAACATGGTGAAACCCCATCTCTACTAAAACTACAAAAATTAGCCAGGGGTGCTGGCACATGTCTGTAATCCCAGCTACTCAGGAGGCTGAGGCACAGGAATCGCTTGAACCCGGGTGGCGGAGGTTGCAGTGAGCCGAGATTGCACCACTGCACTCCAGCATGAGGCACAAAAGCGAAGCTCCATCTCAAAAAAATAAAAGGAAGAAGTACCACCCCAATACTCTGGGACTCAGTAACACATTACACAGAAATCAGTCTGACCTGGATCTTGTGCCCAAGTCTACCTGGAAACCCCCTCCTCTTCCCTTTGCCCGAGGCTGTTGTAGTGACCTCAGTCCTGCTAGAGTTAGGTTGTCAGTTTCTCATAACACTGCCCACAGCCTAGTGTTTTGATCCCAAATCTCACGCTTGCTTTGTCTGATACTCATGGGCGGCTGCCTTGACTCTCTGAGGCTCATTCCCACAGGGGACTACCTCATCGCCATTGATCATAGCCTTTTTCCCTTAGCCTTGCCTATCCTGACCTAGATCGATTTTATGGATTATCTGTTGACAGCACAATGTCTTAAATTCCACATCTGTTGTATTATCTCAGCGTTTTCTTCCTTTGTTCTCTCTTGTTACCATAAGAAAGCCATGGTGTGCATCTGACAAACTAAGCACTAAATTGTACATCCCATTTTGTTCCTCCTGAGGAACCATCCGCCCTACCAGGCTGGCCAGTTTCTTTTTCTAGATGCATATTCTGTGCACGTCTGCCCCATAACTTTGTCCTCACCACCTCTGCCCATCCTCTGTCCTGCCGCCTCATCAAAAATTTTCCCCATAAATACTTAATGAAATTCTACCCATCTTTCAGGGTCAAATCTAGGTACCACCTCCTATTCACCCCATCAACCCTGAGCTCTTTCTCTTTTCTGGACCCCTGGAATTGGTTGTACAGACATGTGACCCCTTAAAACACAGTAATCACTTGAGCTTGCACCATACGTGTGCCAGGCCCTGTTCTACACACATAATGGCAAGCCTGTGAAGTAGGTGCACTGTGATTATCCCCACTTTATAGACAGAGCAAGTGAAGCACAGAGAGCCTAAGTTATTGACCCAAGGTTTTATAGCCAGTTAAGTTGCAAAGCCAGGATTTGAACCAAGGTAGTCTGTCTCTAAAGAACATGTTTTTAACTACTACACCATACTACCTAAATTCATAACACTTAATACCTGACCCTGTGCAGCTCTGATATCCCTAATATTGTCATTTAAATCTTACATTGTATGCCTTGATGCTTGTTTATCATAGTAAGGGTTGCATCTTATCCAATTCTGTATCTATTTCTAGCAACTCTCAACATAATGCCATTTATTGAGAAAAAAAAATCCTTTGATTGGAATGTTAACTTGAACCAATGTTAACTTGAACAAACAGGGCTTGAACAAAAACATTAGCTTGAACAACAAAGTTCTTTCTATTTTCACTCTGCAGAAGCTCCATTCTCAGGCTCATCAGGCTGCATTCTGGGACCCTTTCCAACCCCCTACACTTTACACCCCCACCTCACACATGAAGCTAAAGGAGGACTCCATATCGCCTTCCCAGTTGCCCTATTTCAGGCCCGCAAGTGCTTTTACCTGTGAAGCAGTGATTAAAAATCTTCTTGTCCTTCTCTAGGTTCAGTTCTTTTATTCCTTTTTCAGTGTCTTTCATGGACAAATATAAGGCACTGCACAGAAATTTCAAAAAAAAAAAAAAAAAAACAGTTGGATGAGTGGGGAACATTTCAGAATGGTAAGTTCTCTCTGGGAGTTGTCACCTTGAAGAGCCTGGGTACCACCTCCTATTCACCCCATCATCCGCTGAGCTCTTTCTCTTTTCTGAAACCCTGGAATTTGTTGTACAGACATGTGACCCTTAAAACACAATAAGCACTTGAGCTTACACCATATAGCACTTAGTGTGTCAGGCACTGCTCTACACACATGATGGCAAGCCTGTGAAGTAGGTGCACTGTGATTGTCCCCATTTTATAGACAGAGAAAGTGAAGCACAGAGAGGTTAAGTTATTGACCCAAGATTTTATAGCTAGCAAGTTGCAGAGCCAGGATGGTGCCTGGGATAGAAATATTCAGGAAGGAAGAAACTTCATTCCCAACCTCTGTCAGGAGTTAGATTTACCTGTTGGCCTCTGACCAACTTTAGGCTACAACTATCACCTGAAATTTTAAGCAGCCAATGTCAGAGGCCATTAAACTGGGTTAAGGCATAGTGAACAAAAGCTCCCCCACCCCAGGTATCCCCTGAGCTTAATCTTCCTCCATCAGGTCATAGGTAGGGGAGGGGCAGCACTCATATCTACATAACTCTGTAGCCTGCACAGCGTTTAGCAATGCAGGAAGGTACTTAAAGTCTCCTAAATTCTCTTAAATTCATTCAGCTTTTCGTTAATTATTGGTGCCTGGGATGCAAAGTTGCCCCACTTTAGAGGCCAAAGATGAAAGGTTCTCAGGGTCTGTTTTCTGCACATTCTAGGCCTTTCATATCCCTCAATCTTCATATCCCAATTCTTTAATGCTCTTCAAGGGACCATCCGTGGTAGACATCTTCCTTTAAGGAAGTGAATGCTTCCACTAAGCCTATGTCTTATCTGTAAAATGATGAGATATAAGGCAAAATAGTGAGAAGTTCTCATTTTTGTCCCTGAAGAATGCACCAAAGATAGCCTTACAAGAGAAGTTTTAAGCAACAAAACAGAAGGCCCCTTCCATGTAGCCTGTGGCTCCCTCTAGTCCGAGCATACTCCACACTTAGTTCTGACAGCCCTGGCCAAGACCGTGGTCACTTGATGGCCCCCGTCAGCAGCTGCGGCTACACTGGGTTCCTCTTTGGAGCTCTTTGCCAATAAGCTTTTGTGGTGAGGGGGACTGCTAAGTCTCACTCAGCTCAGTTCACAAACTTTGTCAAACTCCTGTGCCATGCCAAGTCATGTGTTCGTCATGCAGAAGTGCAGAAGAGGTATCTTTAGGCTCCTCTCAGTGCCTCTCCCCACCCCCCCCATAAAAATAAAATTCTTGTTGGACATTTTAAGCAGCCAACATGGGATTCTTCTCAACAGGGTTGCTGTTTCAGGGAATGCTCAACAAAAAAGCGAAACTACTAAAAAGGAAGGTACTCCTAGAAAGGGGTTCATACGACCAAAGATGTGAAATATTCGGGAAGGAAGAAGCCCCATTCCCAACCTCTGTCAGGAGCTAGATTTACCTGTTGACCTCTGACCACCTTTAGGCTACAACTGTCACCTGCAATTCCAAGCAGCCAACATGAGAGGCCATTAAACCAGGTCAGGGCAAAAATGGTTTCCACTGGGATGGGTGTTTACCCTGGCTGGCTCTTCCTGACGGTGCAATGCATGAAATTGAACTTCAAACCTTGCTTGTTCGGATGAATAGTCCCTGCCTTTTCCTTTCTACCTAAAGATCCTCAAGATTTATTTCAAGATTGACTTATTATGGCTACTTTTTAAATGCAATGATGAGGTTTCTCTCCCTCTCTCTCTCTCTCTCGACCCCTTATGAGGGAATTTGTACTCCATTGGCCTCCTCTCCTCATCTGGAAGGCTTTGGATCACTCCTTCAGATCCAGGTAAACATCTTAGTACACTAAGTGCCAAGATTGACCTGGCAGAGTGGATACAACGTCAGAGGTGGCCAAAGCAAGCCTTAGAGCAGGATCTGCTGTGTTTGTGTCTATCAGAAGGAAGGGGTAAAGAGAAGTAAACACAGAAAATCACCCTAAATCAATGGTTTCTGGCAGTCGAATGGACCTCCTGGTAGACTTCCTGGCAAACTTCTGGCCTCCTTCAATGCATTTAATGGCCTTCTTGATATCCCGAACCCAGGCATCTCTCTCTTCCAGGAAGGCTGCCTGGAAGAAGTGGTCCTGCTGTTTGGTTGTAGTAATCTTAAACACAAACTGAAAATCAAGACACATCCCATTAGGAATGACTTATTTCAAGGGGCTGGGGCCCCTCATGAAGCAGAGGCCATTGGCCTAAACCTGTTCTGGCCAAGAGACACCCAAATGCCAGGGTCGGCTGTGGGTGGTGGTAAGAGGGACAAGCCCAAGGAGCACCACCCACACTGAGGGTGATGCTTGCACCAAAAGGTGAGTGCCTGAACAGGGGTTCACAGCAGCTTATGATGTCAACTCACCATCCTTTTGCCAAAGTCCTGGCAAGGGCTAGTCAGAGTGCTCCCTTTCAGTGGGATCATTCCTTTGGGGCTGTTGTCACTTTTCTTCTTGTAGAATTCAATTCCATCTTCTAACAATACAACCCACATGGGTTTCCAGGTATTGAACATGCTCCCCTGTAATGACAACCAAAAAAGCTGAGATGGGCAGGGCTCTTCGCAAACTGTGTTTTCTTCCTAATAGGAAAGATCCTATATTTATTTACAGTTGGCTTTAAAAATGTTTTGTGACATCATCTTTGTTCCTTCAACCTAAGTCCTCTCAAATCAGTGACTTCTTGAGGAGTCATTCTCATTTCTACCCCCGGCTCTTTACTCAAGCTGACCCCACTCTCTGGAACACTCTTTCCCAACTCTGCCCTCTCCTCTTTCTCCCTTTGCCTAACCTCTCCCCATCCTTCAAGGCTCAGTTTGCACACCTCATGGATAAGGCTTCCCAAACTGCACAGACCCACCCTGATCTCAGGGGCCCCTCCCGCTTTTCTCATTGATTATGTCACACATCCCAGAACTTTGTCATATATTTCCTCATATAGTTCTTTGTCTTCAGTATGGTTATCTTTCCTTCTCCATGGCAATTACATCATCAGGTACTTTCCTTGGCTCCTGATACAGAGCATACAGGGATGTTCATTAAAATAATAGAAAAGAAGATCATTTCCCAAACTGCCAAGTGCTAGCAGCTGTCACACCTCATTGAGAAGAGCAACCAATCCTTCTTACTGTCTACTTCATCCCCACCCAAACCCTTTCCTGCTATAATTTCCCCTGCACCTCCCTTTTCATGCCTGGTTCTCATCACCAAGAACCACAAAGGAGCCACCTCTCAGAAACATTCTCACCCCCACTATGTGTAAGAACTGCCGGCAGATCTTGCTTCTGAAACTACATCTTACACATGATCTTACAGTTCTTTTTTTTTTTTTTCTTTTTTGAGGTCTTCATTTATTTTTACATGTTTAACTGACTATTTTGAGGAGAAAAAATATACAAATGATAATTATTGGTGTTTGGTTGGAAGGGTTTTTATTTTTAAGGGTTTTAGAACATTTTAATTCTTGGAGGGTTAGTCAGAATTGGAGAAAGAATTAAATACCCTAAAGTCAAAATGTAGAAAGTTCTTTTCCTAGTGCTTTCCAAAATATGGTCTGCAAACAAATTAATCTGACTCACTGAAGATGGGTATAAATAAGAGCTAGTTTTACCCCAAAATTGCCTGCACTTATAAGCTCTAGTAACACTGCTGAGATGGCTGGCTGAATCTTCCGTGATATAGCTCAAGTGTTCTCTCTCTTTTTCTTTTTGTTTAGGCAGGGCCTCTCTCTGTCGCCCTGGCTGGAGTGCAATGGCATGATCTTGGCTCACTGCAACCTCCGCCTCTTGGGTTCAAGCAATTCTCCCACCTCAGCCTCCCAGGTAGCTGGGGTTACAGGTGCGCATAACCACACCCAGCTAATTTTTGTGCTTTTTTTTTCCAGTAGAGACAGGGTTTCACAATGTTGGCCAGGCTGTTGAACTCCTAACCTCAAGTGCCTCGGCCTCCCAGACTGCTGGTATTACAGGTGTGAGCCACCACGCCCAGCCAGCTCTATTGCTTCCTTAGTTCCCACACTTGGGCAAGCCACTTACCCTCTCTAAGGCTCAGTTCCCAGCACTAAAACGATAAGAATGACTACCTTAGAGATTCCTGGTACATATGAAGTGAAATAATTTGGATAAGACTTTATAAGCTTGCATGTGCTTTACAAACAAGAGGTTATATTATTAAATATCTTGAGAGATGGTCATGTATGAATGTCTTCCATGCTTTGAGTTTCCAACACAATAAACAGCTGCTCCTTCATCCTCTCTATTCTTGGAAAATGATAATGAACTGGTATCACTATCGTCCCAATGAGGGAAGAGTCAAAAGTATTTACCCAGTTGCCATTTGGAGTAATGAATGGGAAGGTTGAAGGCTCTGAGGCTCTGTATGAATGTATTTGTGAGGAACCACACCTCTCTTTGGTTTCTCTTCAGGTAGAATGAGGTTTGGGGTTGGAAAGAATCTGGCCTGCCTCACACTTCCAGGCCTCCTCCATTGTTGGATAACATGTCATACAATGATGCTTGAAGTATAGGATGTCTGAATGTATGATATAATTTGGGGTCAAACCTTGAACCTACATTTGAGCCTCATGTCAACCACTTACTAGTTGTACATGTCTTGGGGTAAAATGTTTAATTTCCCTAGCCACAGTTTTTTATTTTATTTTATTTTTTATGAGATGAAGTATTGCTCTGTCACCCAGGCTGGAGTGCAATGGCACGATCTCTGTTCACTACAACCTCTGCCTCCTGGGTTCAAGTGATTCTCATGCCTCCATCTCCTGAGTAGCTGGGATTACAGTTACCACATCTGGCTAAATTTTTGTATTTTTAGAGAGATGGGGTTTCACCCTGTTGGCCAGGCTGGTCTTGAACTTCTGAATTTGTGATCCACCTGCCTCGGCCTCCCAAAGTGCTAGGATTACAGGCATGAGCCACTGTGCCTGGCCTTTTTTTTTTTTCTAAGATGGAGATAATAATTCCATCTTAAAGCATAATAAGTATTAATGAGATTTAAATCACGTATAAAATATGTATATATAAATGCATAACGCATGCAATATGCTGATATGTGAACAGTGTACATATGCATCATACAATGTATATATATGTTAAAATATATATGTATACATATGTTTTATGTGCAAAGTGTGTAAAAACACTCTGTCAACTATTGTCACCCAACTATATGTTCCGGGGGGGCAAGAACTTACTTCACCATGATATTGCCAGATGTTCAATCAATAATTTGTGGAATGAATGGTTGTAATTAAAATCACATTATGACTATAAGAAAATACCGGGGAAAATCTCCAGGACATTGGTCTGACCACAGATTTCTTGAGCAATACCCTACAAGCACAGACTACCAAAGCAAAAATAAGCAAATAGGATCACATCAAGGTAAAAAGCTTTTGCACAGCAAAGGAAACAGTCAACTAAGTGAAGAGACAACCCACAGAATGACAGAAAATATTTACAAACTACCCATCTGACAAAGGATTGGTAGCCAGAATATATCAGGAGCTCAAACAACTCTAGAGGAAAAAAAGTCTAATAATTCATTCAAAAAATGGGCAAAAGATTTGAATAGACATTTTACAAAAGCAGATATACAAATGGCAAGTGGGCATATGAAAAGGTGCTCAAAATCACTGATCATCAGAGAAATGCAAATCAAAACTAAAATGAGATATCAGCTCATCTCAGTTAAAATGGCTTTTAACCAAAAGGCAGGCAATAAGAAATGTTGATGAAGATGTGGAGAAAAGGCAATACTTGTGCACTATTGGTGGGAATGTAAATTAGTACAACCACTATGGAAAACAGTTTGGAGGTTCCTCAAAAAATTAAAAACAGAACTGCTGTTTGATCCAGCAATCTCACTGCTGGGTATATACTGAAAAGAAAGGAAATCAGTAGATAGAAGAGATATCTCCACTCCCATGTTTGTTGCAGCACTGTTCACAACAGATAAGATTTGGAAGCAGCCTAAGTGTCCCTCAACAGATAAGATTTGGAAGCAGCCTAAGTGTCCCTCAACAGATGAATGGGTAAAGAAAGCGTGATACATACGCACAATGGAGTGCTATCCAGCCATAAAAAAGAATGAGATCCGGTGATTTGCAATAACATGGATGGCCCTGAAGATCATTATGTTAAGCAAAATAAGCCAGGCACAGAAAGACAGACATCACATGTTCTCACTTATCGGTGGGATCTAAAAATTAAAACAACTGAACACATGGGCACAGAGAGTAGAAGGATGGTTACCAGAGGCCAGGAAGGGAGGTAGGGCAGTGGGGGAAGGTGAGGATGGTTAATGGGTACCAAAAAATAGAAAAAAGAAGGAATAAATGAGACCTATGATTTGATAGCACAATAGCATGACTATTGCCAACTTAATTGTACGTTTTAAAATAACTAAAAGAGGATAACTGGATTGTTTGTAACACAAAGGATAAATGCTTAGTGGGGACAGACACCCCATTCTCCATGATGTTATTATTATGCATTGCATGCCTGTTTCAAAGCATCTCATGTACCCTATAAATATATATACCTACTATGCACCCACAAAAATTAAAATGTTTAAAATAAATAAAAATTAAAAATTAAATAACATTATGTATTAATGAATAGATAAGACTGAATAAAGAAGACATAGTGAGATAATTAACATAAGAATAGACACAATAAGTGTGACGGTATTTCCTAAAATGATTCTAGAGACCTCTATGTAGCACAGCTTTGGCCAGGATGGAGGAAGGTGGTCCACGTTTGCACAACCAGGCAGTGCAGGAAAGATGTCTTCAGGGAAGAGGAGAATGGTCATTCTACAGGAATTTTTTTAAATTAAGATAAAATGTATATACATTCACAGTCAGCCCATAAGGTCCTCATGAATCTCTACTTTCCATCTGACACATTTCAGGCTGATTCTCCATGGTTTGTTTACTGCTCCCAAACCTGCCCACTGAGTTCAGTTCAAGAATGGCAAGTAGAATCTATCTCAAGTGTCAATTCAGACTGAGTAGCAGTGGATGCCTGAGGCTGGTCTCAGTGGAAAAGCGTCCCACAGCTGTGTCTCCCATGGGCAAAGCAGCCATAAGCGGTGGCATGAACCCTGAATTTGCTTCCATCCCTTGGGCTAATCAGATGTTATCTGAATATGAATGTCAAAAAGAAACTCAGGCAGCAGCCTTGTGTGCAGGCATGGCTAAGTTGTATGAAAATCACTTGCAAAAGATCTATAATGCCAGAATGAAGCTATCCACATCAATGTAGCCCTTAAGAAAATCCTTACTTAAAATGTTTTCAGTTTGGGTTCATGCCAGCTGCCCCTTTAGCAATAAATTGGCCATTCTGATTAAAACAGTGAAGTCTCTATTTCTGGTCTATATTTTGGGAGAATTTGGCAAAGATCTATTTTTTAACCCATGACGTCACCCTGTTATGACTACCACAAAATAGAATTATCATCCAGTTCCCAAGATACCCTGCTGCTTATCTCAAAATACAAAGGGCCTCTATATAAAGGTTCAGTTGCCCAAAAGGAAGACTATTTATGCAAAGATAAATACTTGTGGGACTATCACTTTGCTTGTCCAAACATTTCCTTTATTCTAGTTACTAAAATAATTTTCTAAATTAAAACACCCTATCTCTTTTCTGCATGGGCAGAATAACTATTCCAGACTAACACTGGATTATTCCCTTTTTTAAAAATGAGCAAGATAAGACACTATGCCAACACATGAAATAATTCCAGTCAAATGCCTTTCTGTTTTACATTTGAAGGAAACATATCTAGAATACAAAGAGCTCCTGCAAATCAATAAGAAAAGTACAAACAATCCTATTTTAAAATGGGCAAAAAGTATTGAGCAGGCAAATTAGTAAAGAAAACATCCAAAAGCTTATGAAAAAGTGTTCAACATCATTATTTATCAAGAAAATGCAGATTCAAATCACAATAAGGTACCTCTACGCACCTGCTAGAGTACCTAACATTTTAAAAGACAGAGAAGAATGAGACTTGACAAGAAGAGAGAATAACTGGAACTCCCGTACATAGCTGGCAGGAGTGCAGAATATCACATCCTACTCAGAAAAAAATATCCGTCGGTTTTATGCTAAAGCTAAACACATATGTGTCCTTTGCACCAGCAATTTCACTCCTGGGCAAAGATCTGAGAGAAATGAATGCATATCGCCACAAAGGTTACACGTAAGAATGTTCATGGCACCTTCATTCATAGTAGCCAAAACCAGAGACTAACCCAAATGTCCATCAACAGGAGAATGAATAAGTAAAGTGTATAATATAATATAATATAATACATAAATTCATTATTAACACAGTAAATGTATACTATGGAAAACAACCTAGCAATTGAAAAAAAAATGAATCTCTATTACCTGGAACATTATAAATAAATCTCATAGGTGTTGAGTGAAAAGCAAACAAGCAAAACATGTACTTAGAGTATGATTGCATTCATATGAAGATCAACAACAGGCATAGTTTATTAGAAAATGTTACTAATCATTACTGAGAATGGGAGGATAGACTAGGAAGGGAACAATGGAAGTTTATGGTATACTAGACATGTCTCCGTCTTTATCTGTGTGTTGCTTACATGAGGCATAGGTGTGTAAAAATTATGACACACTTTGTGTACCTTATTGTATGTAAGTTATCCTTCAATTGAAAAACAAAATTGTTGACTACATGTCCTGTTAGTTAACTTCATGGTGACATATACAGTGATTATAATAACACCCACTCTTCAAGTTGCTTCTATAGAAGGAAACTATTCCACATGAGTTACTTCTCTCACTTAATCACTGGAAAAACAGCATATTCATGCAATGAATTGTCCTTGATTGAATTGTGGATTCTCTTAAAATCCGCTATGCAGAATATTATTGAGTGATCTGGCATTAGTTGAATGTAAAAGGTGTATTAGATAATGGCATTTTATCAGTAATAAATTTCTTAGGTGTGATAATGGCATTGTGATTATATAGAAAAACGTCCATTTTCTTAGAAGATGTATGCTGAAGTATTTGGGAGTGAGGTAGCATGATGTCTGCAAGTTACTCTCAACTAACTCAAACTAAAATGATATGTGTGTATATTTATATAGAAATACAGAGATAGGGAGAGACAAAGTAAATATGCCCATCCATTATCAACTGATTAATCTAGGTAAAGGGTATATGAATAATGGTACTAGTTTCCCCATTTTTCTGTGAGTTTGACTTTTTAAAATAACTTGGGAAAGTTATTAAATGAGTGAATAACATATGATTCTGCTATGTATTACAATTTAGAATATACTTTAAGGGAAATACATAGACATAACTATTTAATAAAGAATTTTTAAAATAACTGGAAACAAGAAAAGAAAGATGTTCTCAGAGCTAGAAATGAAAAGTTGGACTAGATGATTGCCAGAATCCCTTTTAAATCTAAAATTTAGTATTCAACCTCAGCACTAGCTGAGATTATTAACTGTCATCGTCACTTAGGGCTTTTGACCTTGAAATTGGGATGCATCGGTAGAGCTAAGCCAGCATTGCATACATTCAGTAGACAAAGCCTTCAGAGCCAACTGTCCAAAATGAGTTTACGTTTTTCTAATTCAAGTGTAGCCTCAGGGGTCTGACTCTGAAGAGGGTGTCATTTGGGATTCAGGGTCATTATACACAATGAAGAGGACTGTACTTTATAAAACAAGAGAAATCTGACCACTTAGAAAGCTTAAACATTCTTCCAGGCCTGAAAGTGTTGAGTTAGGTCAGGGTGATGGAATCTGGGGAGGTTTCTCTCTCCTCTTTGCCGCTACTGCAGCTACCAATTTCTCTTGGACAACCTGGCAGCGCCTCTCCTCGACCATCCCTACATTTTCCCCTTTCTGGCCCCAACCCACTTGATGCTCACCCAAACCTGGAAGTATGATTATGGAATGTCCAAATGACAGAGGAATTTAGGATCATCTACCAGCACTGCCACCATATTGATAGAAAAGTCGAGGCCCAGTTAAGTGATTGGTCTAGTACATCTGACCAGTTAATGTAAAACTAAGACTAGAATCCAGGTCTCCTCATTCTCAATTTTATGCTCTTTCCCTTCCCCTCAGATGCAATCTTCATTTTGGTTCTTGCATAACATTAAGTCATTCTGGAATCTGGATCAGTTTCTTTAGACCACTTAGCTAGCTATTTCACTTTAACGGAGATATACATATTTAAACACACACACACACACACACATATATATCTCCATATGCTATGTGTGTGTGTGTGTGTGTGTGTGTGTGTGTGTGTGTGTGTGTGTAGTATATGTGTGTTTTCATCTATTATATGCCAAAACCTGTACATGTCCACAATGGGATGCTGAGTCAGATTTAAAGTTTTCTGGTAAATAGCTGTTCATCATCATGGGACTGGTATAATTTGGCACCTAAGAGTCTGACATTGCATGACACCAAAAGAAGAAATCATAAAGAATGGGAGATTTAACCATATTAGGAATGAACTTCTTAGCTGGGTACAGTGGCTCATTCCTGTAATCCCAGCACTTTGGGAGGCTGAGGTGGGTGGATAACTTGAGGCCAGGAGTTTGAGACCAGCCTGAACAACATGGTGAAACCCTGTCTCTACTAAAAATATACAAAAATTAGCTGGGAGTGGTGGTGCACACCTGTAGTCCCAGCTACTTGGGAGGCTGAGGCAGGAGAATCACTTGAACCCAGGATGTGGAGGTTGCAATGAGCATAGATCATGCCATTGCACTCCAGCCTGGGCAACAGAGTGAGACTTCATCTCAAGAAAAAAAATAAACTTCTCTATATTTAAAAAACTGCAACAAGTGAAAAGCAAATGAAAATGCATAGATATTTGTATCATCATATGATTAAAAGTTAATATCTTTAATTTTTTAAACTCTTTAGAATAAGAAATATATAAACTCTCACGATTTTTTACATGGGAAAACAATATAAGCAAGCAATTCTCAAAAGAATAAATACCTGGGTCCAATAAAACATAATTGATTGCTTCAACAGCAATAAAAATTTAAAATTAAAATTAAATAAGATACAGTCTCTTTAATAATATTTTTTTTAAAAACTTGTAAGGTGTGGAAAATGAGCATGAGGGGAAAAAGGAGCTCTATGAGTCAGCAGTGTGATGTGTGCTGTCAAAAAAAACCTAAACTCATTGTGGTCATATAAATAGAAGTGTAATATCCAAAGCAAGGAAAATGATAATTCTGTCTTTAAACAAAGCATAGCCTGCGGGTGACCATGGGCTCTGGCGCTGGATGGCTCAGACTCAAATCCCAACTCTGCCACTTTCTAGTAATATGGCCTTGAGCAAGTTTTTAAACCTCATTTTCTCCATCTAGCAAGTGGATACGATGCTATCTACTTCTTAGGGTTGCTGGGCGATGAAAACAATTCGTGTAAATTGCTTAAATTAATATCTGGCATATAGTAATCATTTATTAAATAGTACCTATTCCTTACAGTTTTATGCTTATCAGGTGCCCCTGGAGGACTACATTGAGTTCAAGAGACCTCAAAGCTGCAGAGAAACCAGAGCCTGTTTGACACAGAGCACCAAGATGGTATCACCTCTCTAACTATTGGAGAAACTGGCTAGGTTTTAGCCCATAAAGGAACAGGCAGAGCAGGTGTGAACACCTGGATTGTTTTGAAGTCCCAGCAGGTAGAGGTTTTAGGAAAACAGTTTTCTGCATAACTTAAGGGAGAAAATTTAATTGGTAAGTTCCCTAACAAGATAAGTATTCAAGCGTGCTTGTTAACAGATGAATAAAAGAAATGCAAGCCCCAGATGAGAAGTTGGATTAAATCTGTAACATCTCCTTCTACCCTGAAATCCTACACATCTATTCCAAGGAGCCCACTGTCCCTCCTTTCCCCCTTTAGTCTTCTATTTCCAGGTGTCCCTGCCAATCTTTAGCTTCCTTGAAAGCCAAAAAATATATTCTACATGATCATCTAAAAATGACTACCCCCTTGAAATTACTTTAAGACTTAAAAAAGTTACTCTAATGTAGAATCCTGATTCTTTGGTCCCTATGAGTCTATTTTAGGCAAGTTTCTTTATTTGGGACACATTCGTTCAACAAATAATGATAGAATGGCTACTATGCTTCCAACACTGGCCTGGTTGTTGGGCTATAAAATAATCAAGTCCAGGCGCAGTGACTCATACCTGGAATCCCAGCACTTTGGGAGGCCAAGGCGGGTGGATCACTTGACTTGAGGTCAAGAGTTCAAGACCAGCCCGGCCAACATGGTGAAACCCCATCTCTACTAAAAATATAAAAATTAGCTGGGCGTGGTGGCATATGCCTGTAGTCCCAGCTTCTCAGGAGGCTGATGTAAGAGAATCACTTGAACCCTGGAGGTGGAGGTTGCAGTGAGCCAAGATTGCACCATTGCATTCCAGCCTGGACTACAGAGCAAGACTCTGTCTCAAAATACATAAATAAAATAAATAAAAACAAAAATAAACAAGACTCTATATTTGCTCTCAAATAGTTCACAATCTCACATGGGAGAGAGTGACCTCCAGGTTAGTGTGACGAATGCACAAATTCAGGTGTGCCTTTCTGTGTACACCCAGCATCACAGAAAGAAGCACAACCAATGGCTGAGGGTTGGGGCAATAGGATATTTGTGTTTAGAACTCCTCTCAAATATTCCCCACAAAGTGAAAACATCTCTTTTAACTTCCCCTTTCCCTCAAATTTCTCTTTTCACATACCGATGTATGGCTGGAATTCAAAGGAAAATTACACTGTGATCAAAACTATGTATCTAAAGCAGAACTGTCAGCTACTATTATCTATTCTCACATCACATGGGACATGTTATTTTAAGTTGATGTTGCATTCAATTAAGCCCTTATGTCAGCTACAGCATAAATCACATCATCCAGTTTTCCAATCTGATCCATCAAATCACTGACATAACGTCTCAAACAAATGGTTGTTTTGTGCCTATATAAACTCATTGAAGGCAAAGGAACTAGTCTTTTTAGCAGCATATTTTTTACATAAGTGAACTCTTCCAGGTTGGAAAATTTCTCAGTGAAAACATATTAAATAAGCAATACAGAAATGGCACAGAGAATGCTTAACAGCATGATTTCTGTAGCCCTAGATTTAAGTTCAGATCTCAACTTTGCCTCTTCCAGGCTCTGTAATCTTAGGCAAGTTACTTAATTTTTTCCAAGCATTAGTATCCTCACCTGTAAAATGAAAGTAACAGAGTAACTGCTCCCCATTATTATGAAGATTAAACAAGACAATATACATAAAGCATTCAGCACAGTGGCCAGCACGTAGTAGACATTTGAAAAATGGCGATCATAGAGACAGGTAAGAGTGTGGTTTTGCAGGCAATACTGTAGAGTCATTCTGGCATCAGGTTCTCCTGGGTACCATCCATCATCGTGACAGTGCTTTGGAAAAGAAAGTCACTGCAATACAAGCCTGCGAGGGCCACATAGAAAGTGGTTAGGCTCCGCGTGATGCTGGGCTACACTGCTGGGTTCCAAACCAGCTCTGCCACTTATTAACTGTGTGACTTTGGGCAAGGCCCTTTGCCTTGCTGTACCTCGATTTCCTCATCTGTTAAGTAAGGATAATTGTCCCTATTTTGCAGAGTTGTCATAAGCATGTTGTATAAATGCATTAAGGCATGAAATGCTTGGAACTGTTCCTGCTTCAGAGTAAACACCACATGCGTTAGCTATTACAATGATGAGGAACCAGTAGGTGCAAATCAATTGAGATTATTTCATCCCACCTAGAAGACAAGGTAGACGCAGGAGATAACTCCTGGGCCAGGACCCTGACTCTCCTGCTCTCTCTCTTGCCCCTGGTTTTCCGCTTCTACCGCAGCTTTCTGCAGCCCTTTGCTTTCCTGTCCCTGCTGCTTGCCCTTCTTTTCCCCATCACCCTGAGTCCTACGCTTTCTCCCAGACTTACAGGGCATCCAAATCCCTCAGCCGCTTTCTGAGTCAGTCCTGCTTTGCCAAGTGCTTGTGGGGCTGGTTGTCCTGGAAACAACATAAACCTCTCAGAATGAGGCTGGTTTGAGACATGGCTTGGAGGAGTCCAGGTTATGCAGAGCATATAATTTTTTCCTCTCTCTCTTTTTTTTCCAGCTATGATGATGAATATATCTAATTCAGTATTAAGTATTCAAGGACCTTCCAAACATGTTTATTGACCAGAAAGAAACTCCCTGAACAGAGAGGAAGGGAGGCTGAGGTTATTAAACCCAATCTTGCCCACAATACAATTTGTTCATGCCTCACTCTGGCTCTAGTGAGTTCATCTGACCTTTCTTTTGCAAGCTGGGTAAGCCTCCCTTTCAGAATGCTGCCTGGGATCAGTGAGATGGTAAGCTTTGCTCTTAGGGAGGGCTGGATTTGAATCCTAGGTCATCCTCTTGCCAGCTGTATGTCTGTGAGCGAGTCACTTAATCTCTGTGAGCCTCAGTTTTCTTATCCATAAGATGGCAATCACCTAGGGTGGTTAGGATTGAATGAGGTCATATTTGTACAGCAGCTCACTGTTCCATGGTTGGCTAGATGTGCTCTTTTTTAAAACAAAAAAGGAAGGAGAAAGACTCTGTGGCAAAGAGACATGGGTGTTACTTGGAATAAAAAAGTTGGAAAACGACAGAATCATGTATTTTCCCTCCCCCTCTTAACCACTGTTTTTATTAAGAGATCTTAATCAGGAAGCAAAAGAGGAAATCTGGATTATGAAATGTCAACAGTTATCTTACACAGAAGAAAAGCAGAAACATTTTACACTTCATATTATTGACTCTAAGATTTCTGACTTGACAAAATTCCTGCACCAGCATTTTCTAATGCTGTATTTTTCCCACCCAAAACATCTTATCTACAATAAAATTATTCCATAAAACAAGACACAGGACAAAGATGTTCTCTGTTACTACCCAGGTGTCTTGAACTGCGTAAGAGAAAAAGGTGAATGGAGAGAGATTCGTTTTGTTTGTTTGTTTGTTTGTTTTAATGCTTTAACATCAACAAGCATAGTCAAGGCTTCTAACAGTCTTTTAAAATACTTTTATGGCCCTTCCTTCATGATTAATTTGGCAACCAACCCCGGAACCAGTATATACTCCCATTAACACCTAGGAGAGGCCCCACTAACTACTGAAATGTATATTGATGCTGATACGAATAATTAGTGTCTTATGCAGCTAATGTGACACCAGCTGTGTGTCAGGTTCCTGACATACACAGTTTTTAACCCATGCATGAGGTAACTGAAGGAAATTTGATGCCTAAAGAAGTTAAGAACTTTAATACCTTCTTGGGAAATTCTGTGTTTAGGTTTAGTTCTGCAGCTGACAAAGGGAATATTTCTGGACCAAACATTTCTCAAAAATCTCAAATGAGACACTGGGAGCTATGTGAGAGTGGAGGGTAGGAGGAGGGAGAGGATCAGAAAAAACAACTATTGGATACTAGGCTTAGTACTTGGGTAACAAAATAATCTGTACAACAAACGCATGTCACAGGAGTTTACCTCTGTAATACACCTGAACGTATACCCTTGAACCTAAAATACAAGTTTTAGAAGAATAAAAAAATAAAAAGAGAATCTTAATGCATTATATCAGGAGTGTTCAAAAGGTCCCAGAGAAAAATGCAAAAATTATGGAAGATGTAACTTGTAAACATGAAAATTATGGAGATATAAAAAAATTTCACTGTTTAATTCCAGGTACATTTTCTAGATTGGCTTTTATAATCTGAGAGAGCTACTCTCATTAATTAAAAACCATTTTTTTAAAAATTTAAATCCCAGGTGCTTAACAACCCTGACTTTATCATCCCCATTTTTTAGGGAGGCAGCGTCACTTATTAGAAATTTAGTCTTCATATTTTTGTAATTTAGGGAGATTAAAATATGAGCATACAAATTTCATAACAGCAATTTTCATTGCAAGATATTTTTAATTGTTTAAAAAACAAACAAACAAAAACTTGCAGAAATGTTTCCATTCACTTGCTCTTCTCAGGGTACTAGCACAAGTGATCAGGAAAGGAATAAGTCAACATTGATTATTACTAGATCTCACCAATTATTGGTGCCTGTTGCAAGGAATCTTTCATGCTTCTACGTACCTGTGTCTTTTCCAAATGATGTTTCAAAGTACAGCTGGCTAGAAAGATTAGCAGCTGAGGGCCCACTTATTCTCCAGTACCAACTCAGAACTTTCGCCATCACAAATACACTACAAATCCTAACCGAGAATAAATTTGCCTTAAGAAAATGCTGGAGTAATGAACAAAGGTCAGTGTTATGAGTCAGAAACCTAGGCGTCAGAGAAGGAGTTGCTGGTCCCAGCTGTCACACCCATGTGACTTGGGGCAATCGCGAAGCCTTCTGGGTCTGTCTCCTCTTCCGCAAATGAAGGAATTGGGCCAGATGATCTAAGGTCCCTCCAGCCTGAAGTCAAAATGGAAGCAGGCAGCAATGTGTGCTCTTTTACCCCCCTTACAGGTATAACGTTGCAGGCTGGAAAAACGTGAAACCAATGAATGGCCAAAAACAAACTCACGTTTGCTGTTCATTCAATTTAAAAGCTAGGCATCTGAAGGAAGCCACTACATTCAGCTCAGTTCTGAAACAATCGACTCACTAAGGCTACTGTGAGCATATCTGTGTGTACAGATGTGGCCCACAGGATGCCAAGTCCTATGTGTGAATTCACATCCCGGGGAGCTTCCACAACAACACAGCACACACTCAGCATCTGAATAAAGACCAACAGTGCTAAGAAAATTCAATTTTCCTGATACCACACCAGGAAGGCTAAGGCTTTTTCAATACACTAATCTTTAAAATGGTGCATCTACCACCTCGCTGTCACATTACGCAAATTTACTAAGAATTGTGAGTGAAGAGATTTCAGCCCAATAAAAAAAAAAAGATGAGGTTTTTTTACACATCTTCTTCCAAGAAGATAGCCCATAAAATAAGCTGTAATTACTGTATTATTATATCAATTCTTTAATCACTTTTTTTCCCTTCCCTCCCAAAACAAAATAACTGAGGGGAAGGGGGATTTCAATAAAAAAATGAATATTCTCTCCACATAACCTCTATTGGAGAGGAGTATTTCTTTTGACAGAACACATTTGTGTGGCTCTTAAAAAAGACATTCTAAATCTGGAGGGAGTTAGCCTAGACTCCACCTTCCAGACCCTGCCATCTGGAATTCTCAGACCATAAAATCAAACTGTAAGGAAGCCGGGGCTGGATGAGTATCTCCACTTTCCTAACCCCATTCCAACATTCTATGTGCTACCACACTCTCCTATTTCAACCCAATGGATGAGCAGGAAACATTCCTAAGATGAGCAGGTAGCCCGTGGAGCTGGACCCAAGCCTCCCCAGCCTGTGGCCAGTGACACCCTTGTAAATAGCACCTCTGCTCACCTTCTTCACAAGGTAGCCCTCTCTGATCCTCTTTGGTTCCATGCTAGCTGGACAGGCAGATGCAAAGGTCACTCTCAGGCACCTCCTCTCAGCAGCTGGGCCTCCTCTGCGCGCTGAGGTGGCTGTGGGCTGCCTTTTGTACCTCAGATCGCTTTCAAAATTTCCCTTCTGCTGGCGGTCGCATGATCACATCCTCTTCCCCTCAGTGGGGTGGAAGATCAGAATAAGGAACTACAGAGTAAACCACCCATTCTTTGCTAATGCTGGAGAAGACTTATTAAAACCACAGTTGGGTTGAATAGTTACCTAAGGTTAATCCTTACTACCATACAGAAAATCACTCTTTTAAAGGGAAAAAGAAGTGATTAAAGGAAGAGGAAGATGAACAAGAAAAACTAGTTGGTGGAAATTGTCCTGATTAGGGATTATTCTTGAGATCCTGGAAATGCCTAATAAAAATGCCAAGAAATTTAGAACCATCTGGTTAACATAACACAGTTAACTCCTAATTGAGTGCTGGCCAGGAGCGGTGACTCACGCCTATAATCCCAGCACTTTGGGAGGCCGAGGCAGGTGAACCACAAGGTCAGGAGTTCGAGACCAGCCTGGCCAACATGGTGAAACCCTATCTCTACTAAAAATACAAAAACTTAGCTGGGCATGGTGGTGGACACCTGTAATTCCAGCTACTCGGGAGGCTGAGGCAAAAGAATTGCTTGAACTCGAGAGGTGAAGATTGCGGTGAGCCGAGATGGCGCCACTGCACTCCAACTCAAGCGACAGTGCAAGACACCATCTCAAAATAAAAATTTAAATGAAAAAAAAATTTTTTTAATTAATGAATGCCTGCTTCCCTCTATGCCAAGTCCTGTACCACATGTTTCTCAGCCTACCTATTTTAAATTAAAGTAGGCTGCACATAGGCTGGGCGTGGTAGCTCACACTTGTACTTGCAGCACTTTGGGAGGTCCAGACAGATGGATCACTTGGGGTCAGGAGCTCAAGATTAGCCTGGCCAACATAGCGAAACCCCATCTCTACCAAAAATACAAAAATTAGCTGGGCGTAGTGGCGTGTGCCTGTAATCCCAGCTACTTGGAAGGCTGAAGCAGGAGAACTGCTTGAACCCAGGAGGTGGAGGTTGCAGTGAGCAGAGATGGTGCCACTGCACTCCAGCCTGGGCAACAGAGCAAGATTTCATCTCAAGACCAACAACAACAAAAATGAGTCTGCATGTGAAACCCATAGGGAAAGTATATTATTTTCCTTATCTTAGGGATGAGGAAATTCAGGCTCAGAGAAGAAAAAGTTGTCTTAAGTTGATGCTGCAGGTCACAGGGGAAAGCAGAAGACCAGGGAGGAACGCGCTAGGGTGCCACTGACTCGCATCAGGAATGAGAACAGGTGTTCCACATTGACTGCTGATCCCACAGTCAGCCTGTAAGAAGAAGTTCATCATCAAACACGTTTTTAAGAAACACTACATAATAGTCCCAGGTTGGCAACTCTTCTCAATGATGAAAAATTAAAGACCCTCGCTCTGTCAAAGTACTACAGCAAAGAATCCTATAATGGTGTTTCCCAAACTTAGTTGGCCATAGAATTCTTTTTTGAACAATTTCTATTAACATTTTTTGTCATAGATTGAATTTGATCTCCCAAAAAAGAAGTCCTAACCCGCAGCACCTCAGAATGCATCCTTATTTGGAAATAGAGTCATTAAAGATATAATTAGTTAAGATGAGGTCATACTGGAGCAAGTGGGCCCTTACTCCAATGTGACTGCTGTCCTTATAAGAAAAGGGCACACAGAAAACAACCATGTGACAACAGAGTGATGTGTTTACAAGCCAAGGAATGCCAAGGATGGCCAGCAACCCCCGGAAGCTGGAAGAGGCAGGCAACGATTCTCTCCTAGAGCTGCCATTGAGAACATGTCACTGCCAACACCGTGATTTCGGACTTACAGCCTCCAGAACTCTGAGACAATACATTTCTGTTGTTTTAAGACACCAGTTTGTGGTACTTTGTTATGGCAGCCCCAGGAAACCAACACAATTCTGAAAAGCTAATATTCCATAAAACAAATTTTGAGACACGTTAATCTGGCCATGTGAAAATGAGCAAGTTCGTTAATTACTTTGTGCCTCTGTTTTCTCATCTGTAAAATGGGGTTAACACCTCTCCAATGTGGTCATTCTGAAGATTAAATAAGATACATGTGGAAGTATTTAGAAGAGCGTCTGAAACATAACAAGTGTCCATAAATAATAGTTATTCCTCATCTTCAGGGCAAGTCTCCATTATCCTAGAGCTGATCTTTTTCAGTAAGGTCAACAGAGATGATAAAAGTAATCATAGGGCCAGATTTTCCTCATTACACCAGTCAGTGTTCTTTCGCTGCAATCAACAGATAACAACTCTGGCTAATAGAGGCAAATAAGAATTTACTGGAAGAGAATAGGGTGGGCCACAGACTGAAGGAAAAATGAGGACTGGGGTCTTTGAAAGGACAAGAATGAAGGCAGTTGTGGGGCTCCAGGAAGCAAGACACCAAGATGAAAGTTTTGGACTCTGTGGTTGTCTCCAGGGATCAGGCCTCTGATTGGCATAACTTGGCTTAGTGCTCCGCTCTCAGGTGTCTGAAGGGAGAACACGTGAACCGACATCCCCAGGAGGACCATGCTCAATGTGGGAAGGGAGATGTCCTCTAAAGTAAAACCAAGTTGCTGTTAACAGTAGAAGAGAAATGGCTCCTAGGAAGGCAAAACTGACAGACATCCACAACAACATTGGAGGAGTCAGAAAAGTTAGGGGAAAGAAGAAGTTCTGTTCTTGGGGTTTTCTGAGATCTTCCTGATTACCTCTCCTCTTCCCGCCAGCTGTTTCTAGCCAACAGTCACTGCTCCTGTATTTCCCACTTTTCATCTTATGCTAACATACATTACATAAACTTGTTGATGGTTTCTCATCAGTTTCTCATTGCACCAAAATTAATTAGAAATTATTATAAAGTATTGGGTGCTGAGAGTAGAGGAATCAACATTTGATGACGCCTGAGCAAAAGAGGAAGAAATAAAAGGGTAGTTTTCTGTATCTGCATTCAAACAAGTATTTCGCTATGTCTGTAGAGTCAATGGAAACCACTCATAGATTTACCAAGTCTGATTTCATAGCTAAACCTATCTCCCTTTGTTTACTGCCCAAGTGACTCCTAATTTGGAATGTTTTCGTTTTCTCCATTTTTCTTATCCTAGCATGATCGGAAGGCTTTAAAGAATCCTCATTCAGAAACCTCATATTATTTTTGAATACCTACCATGTAAAAGCACCCCCTGCGTTCTGAATAATTCATTTCAAGAAACATAGTATTAAGTGCTTAATATGTGCCAGGCGCCGGAATAGGTGTGGGGTAAAAATGTCTTGCCACCAAGGAACCTCCCGCATTCGTGAATCTGCTGAACAGCACGACTGATGGATTAGATGTTGCCGCCTTTACCCCTCTCCCTCCTGCCACGTGTCATGGCGCCTGGTTAGCGACACCTAGTGTTCAGTAAAGAGAACTGTCTGAATCAATGACGCCGGTTAGGACTTCCTCTCAGCAGTTTCAGGAAGTGTTGTTCTGCTGTGTCAGATCCTCCTCCCAGATCAGATCATTACAACCTCTTCCAATATCTTTCTTATGTATGTGTGTCTAGAAGTCTAGAATTACTTTTTTTTTTTTTGAGACAGAGTCTTGCTCCGTTGCCCAGGCTGGAGTACAGTGGTGCTATCTCCACTCACTGCAACTTTTGTCTCCGGGGTTCAAGCGATCCTCCCACCTCAGCCTCCTGAGTAGCTGGGATTACACGGACGCACCAGCACACCCAACTAGTTTTTGCACTTTTAGTAGTTTTACTATGTTGGCCAGCTGGTCTTGAACTCCTGACCTCAAGTGATCTGCCTGCCTTGGCCTTCTAAAAGTTCTGAGATTATAAGCACTGAGCCTAGAATGACTTTTTTTAAAATCTCTTTCTGTACACATTTGATCAATAACCCTGGAAACATTATACATGTAGTACATTTTATTGCTGTAAGGGAAAGTTAAGACTTTTGAATTAGCAAAAATGATTGCTGAGCATCTCCAGTGGAAAACCATCCATTCTTTACAGCACACCTTTCTCACTTATTTGTTTCTATGGAGTTTGTGTCTTTTCTTGTCTTGGAGTTATTTCAGAACTCTGTAGATTTTAGATAAACACAAATAATTCTTGTCTATAAACATGCAAATAAATTCTGACTTATGGAAGTTCAGTAGACTCCACCTCACCCCACACCCTCACTCCACCCCACCTCCCATGGAAAAAGCCAATTTTGTGTCCATTGGTAAATTAAGTTCAAAGTTACCTTTCTCTATGTAAATTGGTCTTTGACCTTTCCTTTGAACCAGTTGTGACCTCTGGCTAGTTTCCCCTCTAATTCATCAGTTAAATAAAATGTTAACATGTTTTCATTCTATTATATATGAGTCATAGTTTTAATCTTTAAATCTTTTTAAAATTTATTCTTACCATTGGTAACTCAAAAGAGACATTAAATTTAGCTGAGAAATAGCAGAACACCTCTAGTGCTAAATATAAATTAAGTAAAAGATATCAAAACCTGTGAGAACAGTCTACTTGCAAGCTAACAAGTCAGACTGCCAGTTTCATGGGTGCTCACAGAAGACGCACGACTTCTGGAGTTTTGGATGAGACAAAGAACTTTGCTACTCACAGCACTGTGTAGTTGTTAACAGTGATGGCCATGAAGGCGATTGAAGGCTGGGATCCAAGCTGTGTCTAGCAAGTCCCCAATGCCGCACTCCAGCACAAGTCAAGGCTGCCCTGGGGAAGAGGTACCTTTTTCTTGTGTACAATAGTACCCTCCTCCAGTTAAACCCTGTGCTCATGGAGTTGCACCCGCCTGGATATAATGAATCTAAAATTTACTTTACTTTTTATTAGGTCTCAAATGATAGTGGGACAGTGAGAAAAAGGGCTCTACAGAGAATCTCTGATCAGCCTATGCACTGGGAGGACAGGGTGGGACTGCAGGAACTTCATGCCATTTGCAGCAGAGAGGAATTTGGTCTCCTGGTCTCCCCTATTTCTGGGTGGTAACCTGGGATTCAATCTATGAGATGGACGCCTGTTAACAGGAACCTCTCTTGCTTTGCTGAGAGCCTTTTTTCCTTTTTTGCCCAATAATTTCTGTAGCCCCTCACCCTGCAAAGTGTCCGCATACCTAATCTTCCCTGGTTGTGTGACAAGAATCTAGTTTTTTCCTACAACAATAGGAACAGGAACAGAAGTTAACGTCAATTCTAACATTGAAATATAGAGATCCGCCTCTTGAAGGACAAAGAGTAAACAACAACAACAAAACTAGCCCTATGAAAAGTTGATAGCTGCAAATGCAACACGTTCATGAAGGAGCTGGCCCCCATATGGAACAATCATAACATCATATTTTGTTCTCAATAATCCCCATTCTGACAATCAGGTTTTTCTTCTGTCCCTTGGATGAAATCTTAGGCAGGTTTCCCAGATTTCCTAATACCTCCTAGCTTTAATAAAATCCAGATCAGTCTAATTTCCATATAACTCTAGTTATAACACTGACCAGGCTCCAGAGAAATCCTCTCCTTAGTCTTCCCAATCTCAGTATGCAGTGGTAGCCCAGCAGTTGGCTGATCTAGTAGAATCTTTTTACCCCATTAGCAAGTCCTACGTGGATGGTGAATGGTTTAACGCAGGGGTCAGCAAATCACGGTCTGCAGATGATATTCCCCTCCACACTTTCTTTCTTGTTCATTCTTTGTCCATGAGCAAAGACTGGTTTTCCCATTATTAAATGGTTTTAAAAATCAACAGAAGAATAACATTTTGTCACACATGAAAATTATATGAAACTCACATTTCAGTGCCATAAATAAAGTGTTCCTGGCCGAGTATGGTGGACCATATCTGAAATCCCAGCATTTTAGGAGGTCAAGGCAGGTGGATCACTTGAGGTCAGGAGATCAAGACCAGCCTGGCCAACATGGTGAAACCTCGTCTTTACTAAAAATACAAAAATTTGTCAGGCATGGTGGCACACACCTGTAATTCCAGCTACTTGGGAGGCCGAGGCAGGAGAATCACTTGAGCCCATGAGGCAGAGGCTGCAATGAGCTGAAATCACATCACTGCACTCTAGCCTGGGCAACAGAGCAAGACCCTGTCTCTAAATAAATAAATAAATAAATAAGAAGTGTTCTTGGAACACAGCCATGCTTATTTGTCTCCATATTGTCTATGGCCATTTTCATACTACAAAAGCAGAGTTGACTAGTGTGACTTGTGATAGCAATTATATGACCCACAAAGCCTAAAATATTTACTATTGTGCCTTTCATGGAAAAAGTGTGCTGACCCCTGGTCTAGAAACTTATTCAGAATGTAAAAGTATTTGACACTAGTGAGTTCCTTTCTGGCATGGAGCTTCCGGCAAAACTCCAAGATCTGGTCCAACATATGGCTGCAAATTCAAGAGTTCAGGAGAGCAGAATGGAGCTGCAGAAAACCAAACTGACAAATCGGAAAACTAGCAACAAAATTTTCCCAGACTCGCAGCCAATCTATCATATATGTTTGAAGACTTTTCAAAAAGACATTTTCATGTGTTTAAGGGCTTGGAAAGCATACACACATATACCTTTTTCACTTTTTAGAAAAAGAACTTGATGAACTATATGAGCTAACCAAAAAATTAAGTACTCAAACTAACCCTAATCATTTGCAGGAAGAAACATCAGTAAGAAGCCTGTTCCCTCACACCCAGAGAATGGGATCTGGCAAAATACATATATATATTTGAAAGTCCGTTTACGGAAGAGTTAAGTTGATTCCTACTCTCTCACGACCAGCACAGCTCAATGACTGGCCCACTCCTGTTGTAATAAAAGAGAAAAGGTTTACTTCATAGAGCAATGGTTCTCAAATTCAAACATTATTGGTCTCAGGACCCTTTTATACTTTTTTTATTGTTCTTTTTTTTTTTTTTTTTTTTTTGAGGCAGGGTCTCCCTCTGTCACCCAGGCTGGAGTGCAGTGGTGTGAGCTCGGCTCACTGCAACCTCTGCTTCCCAGGTTCAAGTGATTCTCCTGCCTCAGCCTCCTGAATAGCTGGGATTACAGGAGCCCACCACCATGCCCAGCTAATTTTTGTATTTTTAGTAGAGATGGGGTTGGTTTCAAGCTCTTGACCTCAGGCAATTGGCCTGCCTCAGCCTCCCAAAATTCTGGGATTACAGGCATGAGCCACCATGCCCAGCCTATACTATTAAAAATTGTTGAGGACTCCCAAGGAGCTTTGGTTTATATGAATTCTACTTATTGACATTTACCAATTAGAAATTTAAAACCTAGAAATTTAAAAATATTCACTCATTCATTTAAAAATAACAATAATAGCCCATTACAAGTTAACACAAATAACATTTCTTGATCAAAAATGTTTTGTTTTCTAAAATAAAAATAATTGATTGTGAGTTATACTGTCTTACATTTTTTAAAACATGTTAATGTCTGGCTCAATAAATCATAGCTGGATTCTCATAGCTGCTTCTGTGTTTGAACAGTTGTAATATGTTGCTATGGTTGAAGTAAATGCAGAAAATATGACCTCACACAGATACGAAAAAGTAAACAGTATTTTAATAGTCTTTTGAGATAATTGTGTATGCTCTTCTTACAAACACACCAAAACTCAACATTTCTAAAGGTTAGTCATGATGTAAAATTTAAAGTCATATCAATAAACTTTTGGTATGCTCCTATCTAAATTATTGATCTGCCTTGCACTTCGAATAGATTTATGTTATCCTTGCACCATTTAGTAGGATCATGCATTGATCATTTGAAAAATATTTGCTCACCAAGTTATACAGATCTTCTAAATATTGATGGCTTATTCCACAACATTTTTAAATCACATTTTTGAAAATAACATCCCCAATATCATAACAATAATATTAAATTATTGGGAAACTGTCAAGATTGTGGTAGCAAATACAAGTTTTTCAAAATTCTAATTTTCACTTGAAAGTTTGAATCATTTTGTCTTAAGTGATGGGGTCATTTTATTCATTTTCAAGAAAATGTCCACCAAATACCCAAGTCTGAATAGCCAGATTGCCATTTCTTTCAAGCAAAAATTGTGTTTCCACAAAAAAAGTGGCTAGTTCAGCTCACAGCTCCAAGAATCACATATGTATGTTTTTCCTTTGGATATTATAATAATACAGAGTATTATAAAGACATGCACCCAAGGGCAAAGATTTCATAAAACTAATAACTTTTGCTGCATCTTCAAGGACATTTCAAAGTTTACTTGCTTTTTTTTCCTCTCTGGCTGAATCATAGTGAAAATCACACAATTTCTGCCTTGATTCTTGCTGTCAGCAATTTTACTCACCAGTTTTTTTTTTTTTTGCACTGTTGGTGCAAATGTTGACACAATTAAAAATCAAATAACATCTTGGTATTATTTATGAAAATAATTTTGACCTCTTAGACTTTTAAGTCTCAGAGCCCCTCAGGATACTTTGAGAACTGCTCATTTCAGAGATACTGAACAAGAAAGACAAGAGAGGATTCTGAGAAAACTATCACAGCTAAAAATGGAGATAAAGCACATATGAAAACAGAGGAAGTTTGCACAACGGACAGTGAGATGGTCAGCTAACCCCCTCTTTTTGGGTGGGGCATGTTGGCAGCCAGGCCAACACCCATCCAGCGGATGATTGGGGTATACCTTCCTCAGGAAACAACTATCAGATATGAACATTGAGAAGGTCTCCAACAAACGACCAGGTCTCTGCCCAGTCAGCCACTGGGAGCAAGATAAGTTGAAAAATACCACCCGAGCACAAGTAAGACATTTAGTACCTTATTTCTGAACATGAATGGCATCAAAAGATAACTAGGCAAGAGAAGAAAACCGTTAAGATGAAGCTAGAAATGAAAACAAGCAAATCACAAAGAACTGTGTGAGAACAATGCAAGGAGCAAAAGAAAAAAATCTATTTATTATAATTAATAACCTCAGAGAGTTAACAGCATATATTGCACAAGAACTGGAAACATAATATTATATACATTCTTTTGTAATTTGTTTTTGTTACTCAGTATTAATTCCTAAAGTTCAAATAACACAGGCATTATGTTGGTACATATAGCTGAATGTGTATTCACCTATTTACACCTCTGTATAACATTCTGTTCTGTGAATATACCCAAAATTATTTATAGTTCTCCTGTGAATAGATGTTTGAGTTATTTCCAGTTCTTTGTTTTTTCAAATGTTCATCCTATGAGCATTGTCCTCTTGTGCCTATGTGCTCTCATTTATGTTTGTTGGGGATATAGTGAGGACTGGAATCACAGCGTCTTTTTTTTTTTTTTTTTTTTTTTTTTTTTTTTTTTTTTTTTTGAGATGGAATTTTGCTCTTGTTGCCCGGGCTGGAGTACAAATGACACGATCTCGGCTCACTGCAACCTCCACCTGACAGGTTCAAGTGATTCTCCTGCCTCAGCCTTTCCAGTAGCTGGGATTACAGGTGCCTGCCACCATGCCTGGCTAATTTTTTGTATTTTTAGCGGAGACGGGTTTTCACCATGTTGGCCAGGTTGGTCTTGAACTCCTGACCTCAGGTCAACCACCTGCCTTGGCCTCCCAAAGTGTTGGGATTACAGTTGGGAGCCATTGTGCCCAGACCACAACATCATATTTTACAAGGTAACAACCACCAAACTGTTCTACAAAATTAACACATTTATTCTCATATTAGTAGGATTCTTGTTGTTCCACATTTCTAACAATTAGTATTGTCAGACTTTTAAATTCGTGCCAATCTAGTGGAGATAAAATGGTATCTCATGGTTTTAGTTTGTCTTTTCTCTAATTACCAATAATTATTTGCTTATTAGCTGTCTCAGCATGAAAGTGGGTATTTGTTAAATAAAACACAAGCTTATCCAAAATACGTATATTCCTCTCTCATGTGACAAACTATCTAAGGCCAGAACCACTGTACAGTCTGTGGAGCCAGACCCCCTCAATCTGGATGCCTGGTTCCCACCATAAGGTAAATTTTCTTGAAGGGTGCCCATGATACAGACCCTGAAATCTCTTTTCACAGAGATGATGTATTCTAGCACCACCTTCCCCCACGTTCTCAACTCATGTTTTCCAAAGTAGAAGTGGGTAGGAGGCAAGCTGTGGTCCAGAGCAAAGGAAAAGAGGTTCTGTTAGATGCAAGTGACCTACTGACTCAAATGCCCCATTAGACACTGACCAGTGCAGTGATGGCATATTGTACTAGGATGCTCGTTCAGGTTTAGGATAGTGAAAGGGAGTATTCTAAACCAGCGCAGTCAGAAAACTAGGCAGGTCTGTAAAGGAGCCTAGAAGTCCTGAGCAAAAAGCTCTGTGACTCCATCAATTCCTAGCAAGGTCTCCCCAAGCCCACCTTGACTTTTACCTTTCTTTTGTCTTCCAAGAGACGCCCTCAAGATAAAAGAAAGATGCCTTGGAATTGTAACATGGAGAAACATCATGGACTTTGGACTCAGACAGACTTGCATTCAAATTCCAGCCCTACCTCTTATCCTGGGCAAAAGACTTTCTCCTCTTTAGCCTCAGTTTCCTCATCTGTGAAATGAGATATATTGCAGAGAGCAATCGTCGCTACCTCTAGGGTCATTGTGAAGATTAAATGAGATCTTGAGTAACGCCTGTGATGGGGGCAGCATGGAGGACTGGTGAAGATCTTGCCTGGGTTCTAACCCCAGCTCTGATATTTCCTAGCCATGTGACCTTGGGCAAGTTACTTGGCTTTTTTGTGACTCAGTTTTCTTGTTTGTAACACCAGGGTAATAATAGTTCCCCCCTCATAAATTTACAATGAGAAGTTATGAGGTAGGCTGGGTGTGGTGGCTCACATCTGTAATCCAAGCACTTTGGGGCAGAGGCAGGAGAATCACCTGAGGTCAGGAGTTTGAGATTAGCCTGGCCAACATGGTAAAATCCCATCTCTATCAAAAATACAAATATTAGCTGGGTATGGTGGCACACACCTGTAATTCTATCTACTCGGGAGGCTGAGTCAGGCAAGAGAATCTCTCGAACCCAGGAGGCAGTGGTTGCAGTGAGCTGAGATTGCACCACTGAGCTCCAGCCTGGGCAACAGAGTGAGACTCTGTCTCCCTCCCCCCAAAAAAGAAGAAGAAGTAAATGAGGTAGTATGTGTACAACTCTTAGCTGAATGTCTGGTAGATAGTAAGTATTTTGTTAATATTAGCTATTTTTTTAAGTTAAAACACAAATGACAGCCTAGAAAAATATTTGAAATAAGTATAAAATACAAAAAGTTACTATTTGTAACACAGGAAAAACTCCTACTACAAGTGATACGTGGAAAGAAAATCTAAGAGAAAAAAGTGGACAAAAGACAAGAAAACTTATTTTATGAAAGAAATATAGATGGCCAATAATGATGAAAAAATGTTCATCTAACTAGTGATTTTTTTTTTTTACTTTAAGTTCGAAGATACATGGGCAGAACATGCAGGTTTGTTGCATAGGTATACAAGTGCCATGGTGGTTTGCTGCACCTATTGATCCGTTCTCTAAGTTCCCTCCCCTCATCCCCCACTCCCAACAGGCCCTGGTGTGTGTTGTTCCCCTCCCTGTGTCTGCACATTTTCATTGTTCATCTCTCACTTATGAATGAGAATATGCAGTGTTCAGTTTTCCATTCCTGTGTTAGTTTGCTAAGGATGATGGCTTTCAGCTTCATCCATGTCCCTGCAAAGGACATGATCTCTTTCCTTTTTATGTCTGTATAGTATTCCATGGTACATATGTACCACATTTTCTTTATCAAGTCTCTCATTGATGGGCATTTGAGTTCGTTCCATGACTGCTATCGTAAATCGTGTGGCAATAAACATACGTGTGCATGTGTCTTTATAGTAGAATGATTTATATTCCCTTGTAGACTCTGGATATTAGACCTTGGTCAGATGGATAGATTGCAAAAAATTTCTCCCACTCTGTAAGTCGCCTGTTTACTCTAATCATAGTTTTTTTTGCTGTACAGGAGCTCTTTAGTTTAATTAGATCCCATTTGTCAGTTTTGAATTTTGTTGCAATTGCTTTTGGCATTTTTGTCATGAAGTCTTTGCCCATGCCTATGTCCTGAATGGTATTTCCTAGGGTTTTTATGGTTTGGAGTTTTACATTTAAGTCTTTAATCCTTCTTGAGTTAATTTTTCTATAAGGTGTAAGGAAGAAGTCCAGTTTCAGTTTTCTGCATTTGGCTAGCCAGTTTCTCCAACATTATTTATTGAATAGGAGATCCTTTCCCCATTGCTTGTTTTTGCCAAGTTTGTCCAAGAGCAGATGGTTGTAGATGTGTGGTGTTATCTCTGAGGTCTCTGTTCTGTTCCATTGGTTTACATGTCTGTTTTGGTACCAATACCATGCTGTTTTGGTACTGTAGCCTTGTAGTATAGTTTGAAGTCAGGTAGCGTGATGCCTCCAGCTTTGCTGTTTTTGCTTAGGATTGTCTTGGTTATACAGGGTCTTCTTTGATGCTATAAAGTTTTTTTTTTTTTCCTAATTCTGTGAAACATGTCAATGGTATTGTTTGATGGGGATAGCACTGAATCTATAAATTAAATTACTTTGGGCAGTATGGCCATTTTCATGATATTGATTCTTCCTATCCATTAGGATGGAATGTTTTTCCATTTGTTTGTATGCTTTCTTATTTCCTTGAGCAATGGTTTGCAGTTCTCCTTGAAGAGGTTCTTCAGATCCCTTGTTAGGTGTATTTCTAGGTATTTTATTCTCTTTCTAGCAATTGTAAATGGGAATTAATTCATGATTTGGCTCTCTGCTTGTATATGTTGATGTAAAGGAATGTTTGTGATTTTTGCACATTGATTTTGTATCCTGAGACTTTGCTGAAATTTCTTATCAGCTTAAGGAATTTTGGAGCTGAGATGATGGGGTTTTCGAAATACAGAATCATGTTGTTTGCAAACAAAGGCAATTTGACTTCCTCTCTTCCTATTAGAATACACTTTATTTCTTTCTCTTCCCTGATTGCCCTAGCCAGAACTTCCAATACTATATTGAATAGGAGTTGTGAGAGACAAGCATCTTTGTCTTATACCAGTTTTCAAAGGGAGTGCTTCAAGCTTTTGCCCATTCAATATTATATTTACTGTGGGTTTGCCATAAAGAGCTCTTATTATTTTGAGATATGTTCCATCAATACCTGCTTTATTGAGAGTTTTTAACATGAAGCAATGTTGAATTTTATCAAAGGACTTTTCTGCATCTATCGAGATAATCGTGTGTTGTTTTCTTTGGTTCTGTTTATGTGATGGATTACATTTATTGATTTGCATATGTTGAACCAGCCTTGCATTCCAGGGATGAAGCTGACTTGATCTTGGCAGATAAGTTTTTTTGATGTACTGCTGGATTCAGTATGCCAGTATTTTATTGAGTACTTTTGCATCAATATTCACCACGGATATTGGCCTGAAGTTTTCTTTTTTTGTTGTTGTGTCACTGCTAGGTTTTGGTATCAGGGTGATCCTGGCTTCATAAAATGAGTTAGAGAGGAGTGCCTCCTTTTCAATTGTTTGGCATAGTTTCAGAAGGAATGGTGCCAGCTCCTTTTTGTACCTCTGGTAGAATTCGGTTGTGAATCTGTCTAGTCCTGGACTTTTTTTGGTTGGTAAGCTATTAATTACTGCCTCAAATTCAGAACTTGTTATTGGTCTATTCAGGGATTTGACTTCTTCCTGGTTTAGTCTTAGGATAGCATATGTGTCCAGGAATTTATCCATTTCGTCTAGATTTTCTAGTTTATTGGCATAGAGGTGTTTATAGTACTCTCTGATGGTAGTTTGTATTTCTGTGGGGTCAGTAGTGATATCCCTTTTATCATTTTTTATTGTGTCTATTTGATTATTCTCTTTTCTTCTTCGTTAGCCTAGCCAGCAGTCTATTTTGTTAATTTTTGCAAAAAACCAGTTCCTGAATTCATTGATTTTTTTTGCAGGGTATCCCTATCTCCTTCAGTTCTGCTCTGATCTTAGTTATTTCTTGTCTTCTGCCAGGTTTTGGGTTAATTTGCTCTTGCTGCTCTAGCTCTTCTAGCTGTGATGTTAGGGTGTCAACTTGAGATCTTTCTAGCTTTCTGATATGGGCATTTAGTGCTGTAAATTTCCCTCTTAACACTGTTTCAGCTGTCCCAGAGATTCTGGTATGTTATCTTTTTGTTCTCATTGGTTTCAAAATACTTCCTGATTTTTGCCTTTATTTCATTATTAACCCAGGAGTCATTCAGCATCAGGTTGTTCAATTTCCATGTAATTGTGTGGTTTTGAGTGAATCTTAATCCTGAGTTCTAATTTGATTGCACTGTGGTCTCAGAAACTGCTATGATTTCACTACTAGTAATTTTTTAATGCAACTTAAAACAACGAGGATGTGTTATTTGTTGCTCTTCAGACTTGGAAATTTTTTCATATTGGTAAGAGCCTACAGACATTCTAATATATTATAGTGAGAATATGAATTAGTGGAAATCTCTTTGGAGAACAATGTGTTAGTACTTTTCAAAATTTTAAATGCATGCTGTGAGACAGATCAACTATATGTCTCAAGAGTCATATACTTCCCACATTTGCTTATCCCTGAAAGAATGATTGCATTGATTCTTCTAAGAAAAGTCCACTTGTTCTTCAAGATTTCACTTGTGATGTGCACCTCAAATGTAATACTCTAACTCCTCTTCAAAATCCACCATGGGATTATTCATCTTCTTTAAATTTATGCTCAATGGCGTAACTTAATCTATTTTTTCATTTGAAAATCTAAATCAAGGGTTGGAGGATTACTTACCCATTCATCTTCCCTCAACATGTTCCTTTGCCCTTTATCTCTCTTCCATTTGGCTGTTCCTGAATTATATACCCTTTACAATAAACTGGTAAATAGGTAGTATTTTGCTGAGTTCAAAAAATTATTAATAAAAATAAAGGGTTGGCACACCTTTTCTGTAAAAAGCCAGATAGTAAGGCTGGTCATGGAGGCTCACACCTGTAATCCCAGCACTTTGGGAGGCCAAGGCAGGTGGATCACTTGAGGTCAGAAGTTCCAGACCAGCCTGACCAACATGGCGAAACCCCATCTCTAATAAAAATATAAAAATAGCCAGATGTGGTAGCATGTGTCTGTAATCCCAGCTACTCAGGATGTTGAGGCATGAGAATTACTTGAACCCGGGAGTTGGAGGTTGCAGTGAGCTGAGATCATGCCACTGCACTCCAGCCTGGGTGACGGAGTGTGACTCCAAAAAAAAAAAAAACAAAAACAAAAAAACAGATAGTAAATATTTCAGGTGCTAAGAGCCATAGGTCTCTGTTGATATGACTCAGCTCTATTGTGGCATAAAAGCCACCATAGACAATGCATAAATGAGTGAGTGTGACTCTGTTCCAATAAACATTATTTATAGACACTAAAACTGAGTGTCCTATAATTTTCATGAGTCACAAAATATTATTCTTCTTTTGATTTTTCAACTATTAAAAAATGTAAAAGACATTCTTAGCTCACGGGCCATACAAAAAGAGGTGGCAGGCTAGGTTTAGCCAATGGACCATAGTTTGTCCACCTCTAATCTAATGGTTGGGATTCCTGCTTTGATCAAATTAAACAAATGGGGTATAGAACGATCCTTCATTTTCAACTCTAGACAGCAACAGAAAAATCCTCAACTAAATTTCTAACCATTTTCTCAGTATTTCCTATGCAATATGCATATATTACAATAAACACAACAAATGTTGTTTTGTGGTTTAGGGAAACAGCTGGCATCCCTTAGAGGTTAATCCAATTCTAACATATTTGAAAGTATTTTTGTATATTTTGGAGTGGTTTTGGATTATCAAAATGATACAAACATGTGAACATTTCAAATAAAGTTAATATGGAAATGAAAGAGGGTGAATTAATGTCTTCTGTTAAAACTGGTGATTTTATATTTCAAGGGGGTAATTTTCATCAGACCAGAAGAGGTAAATGCCAAAATATTAGAATTACCTCCTTCCATCTGCATGTGCACAGAAGTTTGCCTGGAATGACACACACAAAGCCATTACCCTGATACCAAATGTTTCAAGATATGGGAGGAGAAGGGAGGGTAAGGCTTTCACTTTATACTTTAATCACTTCTATAATGTTTGAGTGTCTTACAACATGTATCATTTCAATAATTTTTTAATTTAATAAACATTCATTTTAGTGATTCACCCCAGCTTGTCAAGTACATGGTAGGAATGCAAATTCATCCCACCATTTCAGAGGGCAACTAAAACAGTACATACCAAATGCCTTAAAAACTACAAACCCTTTTGCTAAGCAATCAGGACTTTGCCTCCTAAGGAAATAATTGTTGCTGTGAAAACAAAATAGCCAAAGGATGTTCATCACAGTATAGTTTATAATAACAAGAAGTTGGAGGGAAAATCTAAATATACAAGAACAGATGATTGGTAAATGAATTATTATATATCTAGAATAAAATAAAAGGCATTCAGTAGAAGTGAAAAAATAGGACATGGGCCCATTGATAGCTTTAATGTGCTGATTTTTACAAAGCAAACTCGTAACCTTTATTATGCTGAAAAGGTGTCTCTAGTCCTGTGATGATTTAGGTGCTGTGGAATAAATGGTCAAATTTTTAATAAGAGCATGTTTAATAATGGACCATAAGCATTTGAATAGTAACACTATACAATGTGGGTGATTTTGTGGCATAGCTTTGGTGTCCAATTAACAGACTGTCGAAGTAATAAGAAAGTGCCTTCTGCTCGGAGATTGCGGTGAGCCGAGATGGTGCCATTGCAGTCCAGCCTGGGTAACAAGAGCGAAACTCCGTCTCAAAAAAAAAAAAAAAAAAAAAAAAGTGCCTTCTGCTTTGGTGTGTGGCTTCAACACACTGAAGGCTCCAGAGGACCAAAAAAACTTTGTAGGAGCTTGGCCCATCAGCACTTCTGCTGGCGGCAGCACCATCAACCTGGACTCTGCAGTTGGAAGATGTGCTCTTGGTGCAGACATCAGCACCCAAAAGCATCAGCCATCTGGCAACTGCAGCCTGGCTGCAGCAGAATCCAGGCGTCACCGGCTGCAGTGGCCACACGGCTGCAGAGAGAATCGTAAGGAAGGGCAATAGAGAAACACATAGAGACTGATAGAATTAAGTTCACGAGTCCATGTGAGTTATCCGCAGAAACTCCAAAACACATTGGAGACCCAGAAAGGGCACCAGAGTTGCCATCACAGAAGATATGGGCAGAGCTCTAGAAACACCATGTGTAACTGTTCTTGTGATGCTAGATTTTCAACAGACTTGCACGGCCAGGTACACACTGGATCTATATCTACATCATGGTCACCAGATACCGATGGTATCTTCAACCTCCAACTTGTTCAGACAAGTTCTTTCCTAAAATGGGCTTCTTAGGATACAGCTGCTTGGAGTTCCAGTTGTCACCCATCCTTCTTACATTTCCTACCCATGTCCAGATGAGCTAACTAGCATTAAGTGTAGCTGAGGTCACTGAAAAGATTTTTAAATAAGCTATTTTAAAAGTTACTGACATCATCAGCTCAGAGCTGCTGTTCCTGGGTCAGCACAACATCCTCTCTGCAGCAGTGGCAGTCCTTGCTGGTTACTGCCTGGCTGCGCTGCACAGGGCATGGAGCTAGATGTGGTACCCCCAGCGTGGAGGGCTCTCATGCCCTGTAGCTTCCCACCTCCCTTAAAAAGTGGAGGAAACTGCTTCCCAATGACATTTAGACCAAATGAAATGTCAGATTACAATTCAATTCTGAGAATATTTTGACACTCTAAAGTTTAGAAATAATATGAATAATGTGTATATATTTTATTCTGATTCAAGTAGGCTTTACATTTCTTTAAAAGACACTTTAGTTTCATGCGTAGGGGAAAAAGGTAAAATCTGAATTTATTTACATATTTATCAAATAACTTTGGAAAGAGAGATTGGACTGGATAATATCTAAGTTCCAACCCAATACCTAGATTCTGAAATTCTATAAAATAAATAGGATTCATTCAAATTTTGTTTATTTTTGGATAGTTTAATCCTGTTCAAGTTCATAGTTTATAGGCTATTCAGAACAATAACAAAAGAGAAATAATTCACTTTTTCATGGGAGGGACAGATGTCAATGCATCTAAAGCTTTTGTTAACCTTCCAAATGCTATCAACCTTTCCAAAAATTATATGATTTTTAACACCTCGATCAAAATGAATCCACAGTAATAGCAAGAGCTAATGTGTATTGCTTACTATGTGTTGGCATTATGCTAAACCTTTTACTTATTTTTAATCTCATCGAATCCTCCCAATTTAATGAGACAGCTATCATTATTATTATTCCTGTCTTACACATAAGGCAGCTAGAACAGAGAAGTTAAATAACTTGCTCAGAGCAACTCAGTTTATTTGAGTAACAGTAGGCACTTGATACAGGTCTGCCCCACTCTAGAGCCTGTAAGCTCCAAACAGCCAGCATGCCTAGGCCCCTAGGCTCTGTTGCTTGGCAGCCAAAAGAAATCAATCATTAAATTAACATCAACTCCCCAAAAGAGCCACATTCCTACAGGATAAACAAAGCTTCTTTGACTCTTGATTTTTAGAGAAAAAAAACTGCCTCCTGTGTATTTCATATAGAAGGCACTGAAAAAAATAATCTCTGTAATAAATGTAGTCTTAGATTGTGTACAGCCATTAAAAAAATCTCTCAACAGATCCTAAGTAAGGAAGTAAATGCTCAACTTGAGGAAGGCCGAGACGGGGAGCAGTGGCTCACGCCTATGATCCCAGCACTTTGGGATGCCAAGGTGGGTGGAACACCTGAGGTCAGGTGTTCAAAACAAACCTAATCAACATAGTGAAACCCCATCTCTACTAAAAACACAAATATTAGCTGGGCATGGTGGCCTGTGGCTATAATCCCAGCTAATGGGGAGGCTGAGGCAGGAGAATCGCTTGAACCTGGGAGGCAAAAGTTGTAGTGACCCGAGATCACGCCACTGCACTTCAGCCTGGGTGACACAGAGAGGGAAAGAGAGAAACAGAGAGAGAGAGAAAGAGAAAAAGAGAGAGAGAAAAAACAGAGAGAGAAAAAGAGAAAGAAGAAAGAAAGAAGGAAAGAAAGAAAGAAGGAAGGGAGAAAGGAAAGAAAGAAAGAAAGAGTAAGCCCTTCTTCTGATGGGTATTAAGAAAATAGGAGCCATATATAAAACTCTCTAATCATCTGTCTTTCAAAAATGAAACTGAAAAAAGAAGAAGAAATACACACAAATCTCAGATGAATATCCTTTAAAAAATCCTCCACATAAATCATTTTTCATCAAAGTGCTTAGGATAAAACTTGAGCAGCAATAGGTTTGAGGTTATAGTTTTTGACAAAGCCCTAAAGTGTGCGTATTCTATGTAGCCAATAAAGAGTAAATATGTATGCTTTGAAATATAATCAAGTTATTATTCAATAAATAGTGGAATTGTAAGGATAGTCAAATGGGAAAAACAGATAAACTTAGATTTTATATCTCATACCTTATATCAAAATAATTCTAGATGGATCAAAAATGTAAACATTAAAAATGACATCAGGAAAATTCTATCCAAAACCATGGGATGAAATTCTTTTTATAATCCCATAATGATAGATTAAGTTGCAAAAGTAAAAAAGTATGTGTGAGAAAAACATCACAAGCAAAGTATAAAGACAAATGTCAAATTGAAAAAAAAAAGTTATTACAGATCATGGACAAAAAGCTAATTTTTCTAAAGTACTAGGAATTCATACAGAGAAATATGATAAGGACAATAGAAAATGAATAAAGGCCATGAAATGACAGAAAAGAGAGCTCAAATGATTCTCAAGCTTGTGAAAAATGTACAAAGGCACTTACAATAAAAGGAATGCACAAAGGAATGATGAGATGCTGTTCTTCACATATCAAATGGTTCAAACGCAAAACTTAGATTGTACCTGGTGTTGACGAAGGTCAGGGAGAGTTGCTGTGACTACTTTCAGAAATGCAAAATGAAACAACTCTGCAACAGGAAATTTGGCAATATTTACCAAATTATAAAAGCATATATACTTTGACTCAGCAAATCTGCTTCTGAGCAACTGTCTCATGGATATACTTAGCTGTGTGCAAATGATAAATATACAAGGATTCCCCTCACTAAGGTATAAAGCAGCACCTTCCATCATCCTCTATCATTTTCTATTTTATTGACCATCATAACATTTATGATTACTGTCTTTATGATATACTTGGCTTTGTCGGTATTCCCATCAAAAGTATGCAGGCAACTAAAGGGTAAACTGCAGGCCTGCTTGGAGAGATGACCCCAGGATTTCCTTCTCAAAGCACAATTTCCTTGCATAAATGTCAAATAGCATATACCATGAGTTGGCTATCTGTCTTGTTTACTGTGGGAGCTGCAAAGTGGCACTTAAGTCTTGGGCCTAGGTAACTGAAAGCATATCAAAAGACAGGTGGAGTATTAGGGAAGTACATTTCTGTTTCAAAATGAGTTACACATACGTTGACCTGGTTCATGGTAACGGCATTTCCAGCAAGCAGTTTTTGGATCACTGATGAGACCAAAGATGTTTGCATGCTGTTTCCAGTCAATAGAGTAAACTTAGTGTTAGACTCAGTCCCGTCGTGTCTTACTGGTTGGATGGCCAGTCTGAAACCGAAACTACCGCTAATGATGGACAATATATCATTAGACAGGCTGCAACGCTAGTGTCTACAACAGGACCTGGTACATATGAGGAACTCTCGAAATCATGTTTAAATGATGAATGAATTAATAAATGAATTAATGAATACACCATTATGTGAAAAAAGGCAAGATCCCTGCCCCCATCCCCTCCTCACTGATATCTGCCCTGCAAATCCTAGCCAGGCTCCCCTAACTCTGATTCCTGCCTCCTTAACTTGGTGAGTCAGCCAGGCTCTGTTTCAGTTCTCCTTCCTGCTTGGTGGCCCTGAGTTGGTTTCTGACAGTGAGCTGCAACCATCACAGGGCTCATCGTATTGATTTCCCTCCTCTCAGGTTTCATAGTCCTATGTTGCCTGTTGTCCACTGTCTGAAAACAGTTGTTATATATACTTCTTCAATTTTCTAGTTGTTTGTTACAGGAGGGAAGTTCTAGCAGCCATTAAACCTTCATTGGAAGAAGCACAAGAAAATAATTTTTTTCTTCAAAACTTCTCCAAGAGTGATAAAGAGCTTCTCCAAGAGTGATAAAGAGCATCTCCAAGGTTAAATAGTATTGTGGTCATGTTAAAAACATACATGTGCACACACACACACCTAACTTTCATCTTTTAGAGGTTCTATTGAAATATTTATGAACTAAGTAATAATAATTTTGGGGATTTGCTCAAAAATATAGCCAAGGGTGATGGTAATTCTTGAAGTTAAGTGATAAGTTCAGTCTACTTTTTCATGTTTGCAATTTTCCATAATAAAAAGTTTTCTGAAATTAATTTATAGGAATCTCTATGTTTATTGCCCATCAAATGACTTCTATTGTGTCCACTTGGTAAGAATGAATGATCTGAGAGCAGGTGTTTGATGCTAGAAAGGGGCGGAACATGCAGGCACACGGTGTGAAAAAGAAAATGAAGGGAAGGAAACTGAAAAGCTAACAGCAATCTTTAACTGCTATAATTTACCAGTCAGTTGACTATTCCTCAGATAAACCCAAAGATCCAGAATCCAGTGGTATGCCAACCTCACAATAGGTTCCTCACTACTACCTTGTAGCTGGGAAGCGGCAGAAACTCTACCCAACAGCACGTTGTTACTGCCACCCTGGCTGCCTGGTCCTTATTTTTAGAGAGTGAGATTTTTACAAATTACAAAAACCAATCTGTCCTGTCACAGACTCCTTCTAAAATGAACCTGGATTGCCATGGTAACAGCAGAGGCAGGCAGGCAGTAACAGAGGAACTCATAGTTTGTCACAGCTACAAAAAAGCAGGTGAAAAGCAAAAGTCAGATCCAGCCCTTAGGATTCACTCCAAAATGCTCTTCAGTAAATGCCCTTGAGAATGCAAATTCCATCTCTTCTCAACCCCCTGTCCTCCTCTATAGAGCTATATTTATAGAGCACCTAATCTGTGTATCCCAGGAAGGTATTATCATCTCCATTTTGCAGAAGGGTAAACTGAGGCATAAAGAGGCTAAGAACCTCCGTAAAGTCTAATGAATGTCAAAGCTGGGATTGAAACCCATGTCCAACTGGTACCCAGGCTCATGTTCCCTCATCTCTGATCCTGTAGTAGTTAGCATTTGCAAGTGCTCATTCAGAAATTATTCATGGATATCCTTGTGTCACTACTAATAAAATAAATTCAATGCACGATATAATAAAGGCAAAGGTAAACATAAAAATTAAACGTAAGCATTTAGAGGTCCAGAATGTTTTAAGAACTCATATTTAATTCTTTCTCAAATTTCCACCAAATAATAACTTAATATTAGTTATAAGGGAAAGATCTCTTTCCATTATGGGAACCAAGACACATAAACAAGGAATGGGCCCAACAAGCAATATTCTAGGACATTAGCTGGGTGCAGTGGCTTACGCCTGTAATCCCAGCACTTTGAGAGGCCGAGGCAGGCAAATCACCTGAGGTCAGGAGTTCAAGATCAGCCTGACCAACATGGTGAAACCCCATCTCTACTAAAAATATAAACATTAGCCTGGCGTGGTGGCAAGTCCCTGTAATCCCAGCTACTCAGGAGGCTGAGGCAGGAGAATCGTTTGAGCCTGGGAGGCCAAGGCTGCAGTGAGCCAAGACTGTTCCACTGAACTCCAGCCTGGGGCAACAGAGCAAGACTTCATATCAAAAAAAAAAAAGAAAAGAAAAGAAAAGAAAAGAAAAAAACCATATATATTCCAGGACATTAGTCTACCTGTCGACCTAATCATAAGGATAAATAAAAATCATACTATTCAGCTCAAGTTTTCTTACATAACTCCTCATTTGAGCAGTACAATGTCAATCAGTCACATTCTTTTTCAGTACCTATAACAAATCCTTTAATTTAAAATGTTTAAATGTGGTAGAAAAATGCATATTTATCATCTCATACTGGTTTCTAGGGAAGATGTTTTTGTTTGTTGCTATTATTCAAGGATCTTGTTTGCTTAGGGATTTTTTTGTTTTGTTGAACATAAAATTGCTATCTTCAGTATAGTTGCCTTGAGTATCAGAGAAACTAAGCAAGTCTTTTTTTCTTACCAGTCAACACAGATCACAGTACACTTCACCTCTGGTCTCCAGAATGTAGGAGGGAGGAGGGTGGAGGGTGGGGGGTGGGGGGACTGTCCCCACACACCAAGCAGTCCTTTAGCAGACACCAGCTAGTGTCCTATAATTTAATTCAACTCTGACACTATCTACCTGAGAGTCAGATTAAGGACTCATTCCCACAAGACTGCACCCCACTTCAGGTGCCAATCACAAGTCTAGTTATCCACAATTTCTGTCCAATTTGGCTACAAATTCGGGATTCCAAGTTGCACCCCCTCCTCAGGTTCTATTAATTTTTTAGAATGGGTCACAGAACTCAGGGAAACACTTACTTACATTTAAAGGTGTATCATATAGGATATCACAAAAGATTCAAATGAACAGCCAGATGGAAGAGATGCATAGGGTGGGTTATATGGGAAGGGGAGTGGAGCATCCAGACCCTCTCTGGGTGTGGCACCCTCTAGGCACCTCCACCTGCTTAGCTCCAAACCCAACCATTTAGAGATTTTTATGGAAGCTTCATGACATAGGCGTGATCAATCATTAACTCAATCTCTAGGCTCTCTCTCCTTCCTGGAGAGTAGGGGAATAGGGTTAAAAGTTCATAGTGTCTAATCACGGCTTGATCCTTCTGGTGACCACCCCCAACATCCAGGAGCCCACTAAGAGTCACCTTACTAGAACAAAAGATGTTTCTATCACCCAGGAAATTCCAATGGACCTAGGAGCTCTTATGCCAGACACTATTGTTACTCTGGAACTTGCAAAGGTCTTAGAAGCTCTGTGCCAAAAACTGGGGATAAAAACCAAAATATATATTTCTTTTTATAAATCACAACATAATATCTTATCATACTTAAAGACAGAAATTAAAGGAGCTGTGGAAAAAACAATACGGCCAGGAGGCTGCTGCTACAGGACATCCACCACGAACTACCGCTGCGGCTGATGATTATTTTTTTTTTTTTTTGAGACAGGGTCTGACTCTGTCACCCAGACTAGAGTGCATTGGCATGATCACAGCTCATTGCGGCCTCTACCTCCTGGACTCAAGCAATCCTCCTGCCTCAGCCTCCCTACTAGCTGGGACCACAGGTGTGCACTACCATGCCCAGATAATTTTTGTAATTTTTCTAGAGACAGCGTTTCACCTCATTGCCCAGGCTGGTCTCGAATTCGTGGGATCAAGCGATCTGCCCATCTCAGCTTCCCAACGTGCAGAGATTACAAGAGTGAGCCACCATGCCTGGCTTAATGAATTCTAACGAAGTTTTAGTCTTCGTATCATTTATTTAAGATTTAAATTCCTAGAAAAGATCCATGCCTTACATCATACACAAAAATTAACTAAAAATGAATAACAGCTCTAAATATAAATACTAAAACTAGAAAACTTGCAGAAGAAATAGGAAAAAAATCATTGCAACCTTAGGTTAGCAAAGGTTTGTCAGATACAACAAACTCATGATCAATAAGAAAGACAAATTGAATGCTGAAATCCTTCAAAATGAACAACTTCTGCTCCTTGAAAAGCATCATCAAGAAGAAGAAAAAACAAGGCATAAATTGGGAGAAAATAGCTGCAAATCACATTCTGTGTTGAATCTAGAATATATGAAGAACTCTCAAAACTATATAATAAAACACAAACAACCCAGTACAAAACTGGGCAAAATAAATTAAACAAACACATTATGTAGATTGTATGATGCTTCTCCATCTCCAGGGATGTCCACATCTTAATCCTGGAACTTGTGAAGCTGTTATCATACAAAAAGGGCTTTGTAAATGTAAGTAAGTTAAGGATCTTGAGACAGGGATTATCCAGGTGGGTCTAATGTAGTCAAGAGTGTTCTTATCAAAGAGAGGAAGGAGGGTCAAGGTCAGGAAAAGGCAACGTGATGATGGAAGCAGAAAGGGATTGGAAGATAATATGCTGCTGACTCAGTCCATTAGCCAAAGAATGCAGGTGGCCTCTAGAGGCTAGAAAAAGGCAAAGAAATTGATTTTCCCTTCAAGCCTTCAGAATGAACACAGCCCTGCCAACACTTTGTTTTAGGACTTCCGACCTCCAAACTGTGTGATACTACATTTACGTTTTTTTAAGCCACTAACTCTGTGGTCATCTGTTACAGCAGCAATGGGAAACGAGTAAATACTTCACCAAAGAAGATATATATGTGACAAAATAAGCACATGCAAAGATGTTCAACATCGTTAGTCATTAGAAAAATGCAAATTAAAGCTATGAGATTCCATTGCACATCTACTAGCATAGCTAAAATTTTTAAACTGATAATGTCAAGTACTGGTGAGGATGTATTTGAGATTTCCACAACTGGAAATCTCATATATTGCTGGTTAAAATATGAAATGGCACAGAAATTTTAAGAAATAATTTGGTAATTTCTTATAAAGTTAAACATATACTTATCATATTACCCAAGAATTCCACAATTTACTTATCATTCCACTTAAATGATAAGTAAAGCTAACCTAAAATTCTATGAATAAACATGAATGTTTAGAGTGCCTTTATTTATAATTGTCCAAAACTGAAAACAATTCAAATGTAATTCAACTGGTAAATGGTAAACAATGATATATCCACACTATGGAATACTATCCAGCAATAAAAAAGATACACACTAACATGGATGACTCTCAATTGCATTATGCAAAGTGAAAAAGCCTCAAAGCTTCATACTGTATGATTCCACTTACATGACATTCTGGGTGAGAAAAAATATAAAGACAGTAAAAATATCTATGGTTATTTGGATCTGAGAATGGGGGAAACAGTTGACTATAAAGCATGAGTATATTTGGGGAGGTGATGGAGATGTTCTATATCTCAACTGTGGTAGTATTTATATAACTGCATGTGTTTGTTAAAACTCACTGAGTTGAGTATCTCACTGCAGTATATTTTACTGTTTAAAAATTATATCTTATTTTTTAGTGGAGGGAAGTGAGATTAAAACCAATTCCGAATGTGTATAGATCTAAATGTGAAAGGGAAAATGAAAGCTTTAATGAATAAATATGGGGAAAGATATTTAAGAACTTAGGTTAAGCAAAAAGAAATATATAAAATTAAGAAATAAAATTATATTAACATTAGGAACTTCTGTTTATCAAAAGACATCATTGGGGAGAATGAAAATATAAGTTACAGAGTGGGGACAGGTAGTGGGAATATAATTAGCCAACAAAGGAATCATATCCAGAATATGCAAATAATTCTTACAAATAAATAAGAAAAGATACACTTTTTAATTTGCAAAAGACACAAACAGGTACTTTTTACAAAAGAGAATATTTTAAAGTCCCACTAAATTTATGGGGGAAACAATCCCATTAGTCACTATGGAAATGTAGTTTAAAATCTAGACATAAAACCACAGTGAGATACCATACTCACCCACCAAAATGGCTAACATTTCAAAGATTAGCGATCACAAATGTTGACAATAATGTTGAGGAACTGGAAATTCTTGTACACTGGTGGGGGGAGTGTAAATTAGCAAAACAATTTTGGAAAGCTATTTGGCAATGTTTGCTAAAGTTGAACATTTGCAAATGCATCCATATGTTCACCAGAAGAAGAAAAAAAAACCCGTATAGAGTTCATCAATGTAGTCTTTGTACTAACTAAAAGGTAGAAACAGCTTACTTTCCCTCAACAGTAAATAAATATACCAAATGAATCATGGTATTTTTATTCAACGGAAAGGCTAATAACATATGCATGGACAGACAGCTGCCAAACACAGCAACAGGAATGAATCTCACAAATACACTTATCAAAAGAAGCCAGACAAAAGAATTCACAGATTCTTTCACAAAAAAATTCACAGTATACATGTATATATATATATATATATATATATATATA